>NC_136059.1:777667162-777782162 GCF_964261635.1 Lissotriton helveticus | reverse complement strand
ACGTTTTTTTTTTATTCTTGCTCCGGTTCAGCTAAATTAGTAGTAAATGAGACAGAGGCTATCGTTGAAAGGCCCCGTAGCTGTAAAGGAACCTTGGGGCATATTACCAACAAATAGCGATATTTATCGCTAACTAGGCTTAGCGGCAATATTTTTATCGCCGCGCATCACCGTTTTTTATCGCTGAGATAACTTGCTATTAGCAAGGTTTATCTCAAAAGCGATAAAAATCCATGCGATACCAGCGAAATGCGTGAATATCGCTGAGAATACAGCGATATTCACGCATTAGCGACGAAATGCTCTTAGCCATGTTATCCACCTCCCATTGGATAACATGGCTAAGAACTGGTCTGGGCAGGTGTTAGTATTTGGAGATATTCTCGCTTAGCGCGAATATTTCCATCGCTACGCCTGCCTTGCTAATAGGCGATAGCGATGTTAGCAACTGCTTTCAGTCGCTAACGTGTTGGGTATGCCCACTTTGCATGTCATTAGCGATAAATATTGCTGAAATGCAAAGCAGGCCCCAAAACGCTCGCTATCACCTACAATCTGTCGCTAACTGCTGTTAGCGACAGCTTGTGAATAAGGCGATAGAATTATCGTCGCTTAGCGGCCGAAAACGGCCGCTAACACGGCAATATTCGCCTATCGCCCTCCTTGGTAATATGCCCCCTTGTATCACACCAGCAACATCGTCATCCGCTGATAAATTAGATAGAAAGAAGGAGAAACAATGATATTGAAAACAAAGGCTGATTGACTCGTAGGTTGTACTGTTTATTTGGAAATTATAGCAGTCCTGGCGTCCCGTCGTAAATATACCTTTGTTTCTGTGCGTGAGACTTTTTACAGCTAATTGTCTCATGGCTTCCTTCATTACTGTATCAGCCGACGTCGACATTCTCTGCTTACTATAAAGAACGGGACTTCATGATATGGATTTTCTTTCCCAAACATGCTTGTCATGTTTCTAATTTAACCGAGGAAAGATCTGCCGGCTTGTCATCATTGTGATGTATGCGTAGTTTTCTATATCTTAAAACAGTGTGGGGCATATTCTCAAGGACTTATCACCCGGTTAATGGCACTTTATCGCGGCCAAAGTTGCGATCATTTTATTACTCCATTCACATGCTGGTGTTAACATCCCATATCACCAGTTTAGCTGCGATAGCAGCCGCAAAAAACATCACCACAGATGACCCCCGCAACTATCGCTAATGAGATGGAGAGTAGGCGTTCCGGTGCAAAAAATCGCGACAACACGACTCTTCAACATTCTCAACGACCAGCCAGATAGGCGAAAAGATCCCAAAAAATGCAATAAGGTGCGTTAGCAGCAGGAAATTAACACTTGCTCTGACCTGGTGTAAAGTCAGACGACAGCTTGCACCACAAAAGGGAGCCCAGCCCAAAGCCACACCTGAACGGCAACAGATGCCATGGAGTCAACGATAATGCAGAGGTAGTTCAAGAAGGAGAAGTATAAACAACAATAGACATTAATGTAACTATCAATTCAACAATGATTGCAGAATGTCCATAGATTCATCTCTGCAGGTGTCTAGGATGCATTGAAGAATTCAGGATCCTCATAGTTTGTTGTTCTGTTATTATGTCACCTTGAAAAGGCAGGGATGAAACAAACCATATTTAGCATTTAAATTTCGAAGGGTAGGTCTTATGTCCAGGAATGTTTTCCGACAATCCGCTGTCACCTTGGCATAGTCTTGTGCAAAGAAAAGATTAGGACCATTCCAAGAAATTTTCCCTTTCTGTTTGGCGGCATGAAGAACTCTATCTTAATCGGTGTATTCAAGAAAGTACAAGATGACTCCTCTAGGTTTAGCTGAAGAAGATGGAGAACGAGGACCCTGCCCAAAGCGGTGTGCCCATTAAATATACAATAATGGAGACTCAGGAAAACCAAGAAGAGTTAGAAGAAAGGATTGGAAAAAAGAGAGAGGGTCTGAGCCTTCAAGTCCTTCAACAAGACCATAAATGCGTAGATTGTAACTCCTGTTGCGATTTTCCAAATTTTCTACCTGTTGTTTAAGATTAGTTATTTCACTGAGTAGAAAAGGAACCTGGTCGGTGATAGCTTGAACCAATTCAACTCGTTTTTCTAAAGTTTCGACTCTTTGCTCCGTATGTGACCAATTGTCTTCAACACTCTGGAGACGGATATTGGTTTCTTCCATATAGAGCTTAAGAGCACGGATTTCGTCAAGAAGTAATTCCAGGGTGGGTCCTTCTTGACTCTTTTGCCAGACATAGAGCTTGAGGAGGAGGGTATTTTGGAATCTGGTTTGGAGTTGGAATGAGGTGCAGTAGAAGTCAAGCTAGTTGTAGCCAAAGGACCAGAAACTGCCTCTTCCGTATGTTCTTGTAAGGTACTGAAAGGGTTATGGTCCTCCAAGATAGAAATTTTATTAGGTTAAACACCACTACGGTTGGAGCGCTGCTTTGCCATGAGATAGAATGAGAGAGAAACCTCCACAAAAATATTGTAGAAATTACTGCTTGACAGTTAAAGTCCAACTGTGGAAATGATTCTCAACAGTATTTAATAAGAGCGTTGACGAGAAAAGAGAGTAAAAATATTCTATATCCAAGAGTTTGTGGTGCACATAGTAATGTTCAATGGGAGAAATGCCTGGTGAAGACTGATGAAAGAGGGCTGAGGAAATGCCAAATGCGCATTGTAATATGAAGCATAAAAGTGACCGAGGCAGTCAGGCGACAAACAAAGAAATCAGGAGAAAAACAAAATGGTGGCCGGAATTATGCATCAGCGACGGCCATTGAAGAAAACCAAATGAACATATTTCTTGCTCACCCTGGTCATTCATGGAGGTTGAAAACGGTGGAACAGAGGTTCAACTTCATATGTGCTCATTTTGCGGTCCATGTTAAGTGAATTGCAGCCTGGAGGACCTTTGCCGCTTCATGCCGCCGCGGAGCTCTCCCGATCTGCAGCCATCTCCGTTTGCTCCAAAGCCACGCCCCCGGAACCTACCAATGCTATATCTTCTTTTACAGGGTAATCGGGTGGGATGGAGCATCCAAGAACCAGTGACTACTTAATAGTATAGAAAAGGCCACTTTATTGAGACAGGTGCATACGTTTCCATACCAAACACCTTGGCTTTACACCATACATACTAAAACATAATCTGGCATCACTATATATCTTAAAAACTAACCAAAAACCCCTCCCTTCAGAAAAACCCTCCCATGAAAACCAACCAAATGCAATCACCATTCTCCTCACTTAAAAGCCCTGCACCCAAAGCTTGTGCAATCAGCACTGTTGCTATCTCATTCTAATCATAGCACCCCCATATCCCCAAAATATCAACTGTACAAAAACCGCCATGCATCTGCTCAAAACCTATAGCTTGAAAATGTTCCAAACAAACCAAAAACCTTCTCTCCCAATGCACCTGCCTCATCAAAATTAGTATCAGGGTGGGTGGGAAAATCTAAAGACTGTCCATGTCATGGGGTACCAACATCTAAAATATCACCCTAACCTTAACTTCCGCGCTCCTACGTTTCAAACCAAAACTCACACCTGAGCCCCCATACCAATACTGATAAATCTCGCTCATTTGACCCTACAACCTAGCCAAAGATTCTGGGCAGGGTAAGGAATTCTTCCCACGCCCCTAAAACATACAATCGGAAGGATGGTGCATCCAAGAACGACTGGCTACCTAATAGAGTGGAAAAGGCCTCCTTAATGAGACAGGTGCGTGAGTTTAAATACCACAAACCTTGGCTTGACACCTTACATGCTAAAACACAATCTGAACTCACCATACATTTTAATACCTAACCAAAAACCCATTCCCCAATCAACCCCCCCCACAAAAACCAACCAAATCTAAGCATCACTCTCCTCACTCAAGCTCCCCACATCCAAACTTTATGCATACAGCACTGTTGCTATCTCATTCCATTCATAACTACCCCTGCTCCCCCCAAAACATCAACTGGGTCTCAATATGTCAAACATTTCTTGCAATGGACTTTAAAGTTGTGTACCAAAACCGCCACCAGAAACCCCTCCCAGAGTTTTTCTGTCTCTCCCACTACCCCACACACACTTTCTGTGACTTTCATTCCCACCAGGAAATCTAACATCTCCGCTAAGACATTTCGTACCTGCATCAAATACAACTCAACCCCAAAGATGGATAGATGCTCCCCATCCTGACAAACATATTAAACCATTTCATATTTTATATCAGAGTGTTTTAAAAAGACCAAACCTTCCAGCTTGCAAAAACTCCTCAACACTCAGTTACTAGAGACTTGGGGGGTCACACGGCTCGCGTGAAAAGTGCGCTTGAGCGGGGATCAAGCTTTTGCCTTGATGCTGGGATTAAGCTTTTGCCTTTTTTGGGGCCCTCCTGACTGTGTGGTGTTGTACTCACTGGGCAGTTATGAGCCACAGCGGTGTGTGAATGGCCTGGAAAGTGCATTGGTGGAGTTTGCAGGACTGCAATCATATTTAATAATCCGGAGCAGACTGGGTGAGGCTTCTAGACACCGTGTGATTCAGAAAAATTGCTTGTTGAACTGGCCTGGCCTAAGAATGACGCATAAGGGAAGAGGCTCTAGAAGTGTGAAAATGTCATAAGATCTTACAACGCAACATCGCTCAGCCTCTGAGTCCTATGACTTCTTCTGACGTGCCTTACAAACTCTCTTACCCAACTGTAAGACTAGCTTTTTGAGTGATAAACTTGACTTCTGGGACTTCTGGGTCCTTCTAGACCAAGAGCAGTCTGATATAGGCAGGCAGGAGGTGCTTAGGCATAGCCTAGTAAACAGAGGGGGAGATGGAGAGGCATCTGAAGCAGTTGAATGTGGTAGCCAAGGTTGACTCCGCAGCCAGACTAAAAGCTAAAACTCATTTAGCTCAGGCATAAGCCACTGCATCAGTAGCCAGAACTGAGCTCGGCACAAATCTCCCCGGTCTGAACTCTAGTTTTGAAAGTTCTGAATAAGAACAACATTTATCTCCAATTCCAGTAGCTGGTGGGCCAATTGAGGTTCAAAAAGCTATGGAAAACACACCTGTGTCAGAAAAGGACCAACAAGGTGCTAATGATTTTCCACTTTTCCTAAAAAAGGCATCTTTGTTTGCTCCCCCAAACCTTTCAACAAAGTCTCAAGAAACATCTGGAGGATTATTAAAAGCTGCATCTCAGGCCTTGCTGTCTCCACCATGAGCTCAAATGTTAGAGTATGTTTCAGCTGCTTCTTCAAAAGGAGGTACACGTACACCAGGCCAGGGTAACGCTCTGAATGGTTCAGCAGCATTGCCAGCAGCCTTTCCAGCATTACCAGCCTCAATAACATGTACGACGCAGAATCATACTCAACCCGTGCTCCTTATGCCTGAAGACAAAAATGTTTTTGTTAGTAGAGATTCAAAAACAGTCACAGGCTCTTCTCCTGCCTCAAATACAGAGAGAACGGCCAGGTTACAGTAGCCCGGAGGTAGAGGACTTACTAACCGGAAATCGAAAGTCTAATGGAAACGCATCTCGAGTTAGTTGTAATCAACTGACAGAAGGGAGCTTTTCACAGCAGATGGAGATAAAGGACATGCTGAATCTTATCCTGGAGGAGATCAGGGAGATGAAAAAAACACAGGAATTTTAGATTGCCTCCCTCCACCAGAGGCTCGCTAGAATTGAGGAGGCTGTGACTTGCTTTCCAGCCAGACTGCAGGAGGCGGAAACAAGAATCGCATTGCTAGAAGATCATATGAGCGACATGTGTTTTAAGACGAGTGAAGCGGTGAAAAGTAAAACATTTTTGGAGAATACACTTGAGAAACTCAAGAACCACTCTAGGAGATCCAACCTTCGACTAGTGGGGGTCCCGAAGGAATTGAGCGGGCTCAGACTCTTCAATGGGCCGACACGTTCATTAAACAAAAAGTCCTTCCAGAATTTAATGGAGATTTAACAATTACAAGGGCACATCAAGTTCCCGCTCACCCTCTGCCAAAGTCAAAGATACCACAAACAATTTTATTGAATTTTGTTGACCTTTATGTTAAAGAGAGAATTTTAGCGAAGGTTATACAGCAAAGACAATTTCTCATAAATGAGTCTGTTAAATGCCGCTTTTTTTCTGACATGTCAGCTGCCACAGCGCGTAGGCGAAAGGAATTTCGCAAAGATGCTATATTTGTTTAAGCTCAGGGTGCCCAGGCCTCTCTAGCACAACAATCTAAGCTCCATGTTTTGGTGAAAGGGAAGTTTCATCTCTTCTCTAACTTATACCATGCCCAGGGCTTATTGGAAGAAATCTCTAGAAAATGAAAATGAAAATGATTCATGGGTGGAAGATAACATTTCGGCATTGCTGGGGGATAAAGAGTAAAACCAAAGGGGATGATGGACGGTTCAGATATGGGATAAAGAGTGGCAATGTCACCAAGAGTGTAATGACATGACATGACACCCAAAAGGTATGTAGGGTGGACCGAAATTTGGCTAGCGTGGCTAGAGCGGTTTTCCACATTTCTGGGGGAGGGTGCGCAGGGTGGTGGGGGTTGGGAATATAGCAGGAAAATATAGCAGGAGAAACCTGAATTGTATCAGTCATGTATACAAGTTATTAAGAGACTGTGTAGAGAAGCGAGGCTTATTGAATGAAATTTCATAGTAGGCAAAGTAGGGATAGGTTAATGAGGATGGATCAAATGTCGAAAGATATACAAATTATAACATGTAATGTCAATGGTTTACTGAATCCATGTAAAAGTTCAGCTTTTTTAAATTGGCTAGCATCCCTTTCTCCAGAAATAATATTTTTATAAGAGATGCATTTTAGGACAGACACTCTCAAAATAACACTACCTAAGAAATATTCTTTGGGGTATTTTTCGTCAGCTAATTCAGTGGTACATGGGGTGGGAATTCTCCTATCAAATACATTAGATTAGCAGGTTGAGGAGGTTTTGCACGATGTAAAAGAGAGATGGTTATGGCTGAAGGTTAAACTAGACAGGATTGGGCTAGCCTTACTCAACTATTATGACCCCATAGATGAGGATACTGTGGCGCTTGAGCAGATTTATCAACTTGCAGTAACCGCAGAAGGCATAATGATTTTGGGGGGAATTTCAGTTATATACAGAATCTAGCATTAGATACCTCAAATAAGACCAAACAACAGTTAAAAACCAAGACTGCGAAGATAATAAAAAGACTGTTAAAGGATTTTGCATTAATGGACCCGTGGAGGCAGGGACACCCTGGTGTCGCTCAATTTACATGATATTCCTCGAGGTAAAGAACCACTTCTGCCTTGGATTTTTTTCTTGTTGATAAACTGCTGGCTATCGACAAGTCAGAGATAGTGGTTAACTCCTTTTCTGATCATTCCATAGTTTCCTTCATACTAAAACTGAGGATGAAACCAAGACAGAGAGCAAAATGGCAGTTTGATAAACCCTTACTTGAAGACAACAATTGGGTGGGCGAGACAAAAATCTTTATTCAGGAGTTTTTTCAGTTGAATATAAACACTGCCCCATATTTGTGGTTTCGGAGGCCTTCAACGCCCCCTTCAGAGGACAGAAGATAGCCTATAAGCTAAGGTTAAATAATCAACGTAGGCAAAAGATCTCGGAATTACAGTGTGCAGTAGAGGAGGCAAGACAAAACCTAGATTCGATAGGGATTCCAGAACATACGTTCAAAATATTACAGCAAGAATTGATAAAAGCAAAAGATCACTTTAAAGATTTTTTTTTTTGCTAGAAGAGATCTCAAGCAGCAAGGAATTACAGTGTGCAGTAGAGGTGGCATGACAAAACCTAGATTCAATAGGGATTCCAGAACCTAAGTTCAAATATCACAGCACGAATTGATAAAAGCAAAAGATTTTTCTTTGTTAGAAGAAATCTCAGGCAGCAAGGCCTCTCAACAAAAGGTCTATGAGGAGAGTCAGCAAATTGGCAGATTTATGGCGTGGTCTACGAAAAGTAAGAAAGCAGCGCAGACTATCAGCCAGGTTAGAAATCCTTCTACTAACCTGCTAGAAAAGGATAAACACGCAATATCTGGGGTATTCCTTGCCCATTTTAAGCAAATCTATGCAGTTGAGGATTCAGAATTACAGTCCTATCTAGAATTACTGGAGTTACCCCAGATATCCCAGCAGCACACAGAGAGGCTGAATAAAACAATAGAAAAATCAGAGATTTGTAAAGTATTAGGTGGTATGTCCAATGCAAAGGCTAGTGGATCAGATGGGATGCCGGTCGAAGTGTTTAAGGCATTCCAGTAAGAACGAATCACTTTTTTAATTAAAATTTTTAATCAAATTGAGAATGGGATGGAGACCCCTAATAGTTTTAAGGAATCAGTTCTCATAATTTTTCTTAAAAAGGATAAAGATCCTTGCAATCCAAATTCCTATCGCCCAATCAGTCTGCTAAATACAGACTACAAACTGTTTATGAAGATTTGGGCTAGAAGGATTGCCCTGTTCGCCCAACAAGTACAAGTAGTTCACTCGGATCAAAATGGCTTTCTTCCGGGACGGCTAATGGCACTAAATACGTTCTTTCTCATGCAAGCAGTTGAGATTTTTCAGTTAATAAAACTAAAGCAGCTATCCTAATGATGGACGCGGAAAAGGCTTTTGATTTGGTGGATTGGTGTGCTTTATCTGCGATTTTAACTAAGTTTAGTTTTTCTGTCCACTAGATACAAATGCTAAAAAATCTAAATAGCCAGGGGGAAGCAAAAATTGTTTTCAATGGTGCGGAGGCCGGGAAAGTGAGTATTAAACGAGGCACGCGTCAGGGGAGTCCTTTATCCCCACTTTTGTTTTCTATGTTTAAAGAACCCCTTGCAGTAAAAATCCAAAAAAATTTGTTGATTGTGCCCCCTATTGAAAATATGCCAAAAATTAAGTTGTATGCCGACGATATAATTTTATATCTTAAAGCTGAAGAGTCTTGCATACAGAATGCAATGGAGGAAATCGAGAAATTTACAAGGGTAGGTGGGTATAAAATCATTCTGGCAAAAACAGAGGTAATTACGTTTATTCAGCTCCGTCTGATCTTCCCGCATCAATATATTCCCGAAGGCCACACCCTATTAGATACTTTGGCATTTATGTCACAAACAACTATGACAAACTCTTTTCTTTGAATTATACCACCTTGTTAGGAAAATTAAAAAAAATATTTGGAAATTGGACCTTACTGAATTTATCTTTGATAGGCCAAGTGTCTATGGTCAAGATGTCAATGCTCCCGCTAGCTCAGTCTCTTTTTTAGTAATCTTCCTATGAAAATTCAAGTACCTATTTCAAAGAATTGGACGGAATGATTAGGAAATTGTATGGAGCGATAAGCACCCCTGAGTCAAGTTGCCCATATTACAGTTGGATGTAGCATCCGGGGGATTAGCACTGCCATATTACTGAATTTATTATCAGGCTACCCCGCTTAAATTACTTTCACAATTAGGAGAAGAGAATTTGGTTTTTGATAATTACTTTCTAATACAAATGGTGAAAGAAAGCACTATAAAACTCCCCATTTTTCTGTGATCAGCAAAACCACCTAAAAACAGATATAAGATCATCTCTGCATTGGTAACTAGGATTATGCTATTTTAAATTCAAGAAATTTTCCAGTGTATCATGCGTACACCCCCATACAAGATTGTGTAGCTGGAGGTTTAATGATGTCAAAGGAACTCTATCAAGAGTGGCAAGAATTAGGCTTCAGCCTTCTTGGTGATTTTATAACCATCAAACATTAATTACATGGGACTCATTAAGGCTACAGTTTGGTAATTTAAACATTGCTTTTTTAGTTATTTTCAGCTTGCGTAATTTCTCGAAAATAACTATACTATGCTGAGTGAAACAGTGCTTCCAATAATCAAGCAAATATCAAACAAGGTCACAGGTGTGGGACTCTGGTATTGGCTTCTACATCAGCAAGCTCATAATGAAGGATTATTGTGAAGTAACTTCAGAAAATTCACTTAGAGACAGGCTGTGAATTCAATATTAAAGAATGGCAACAATTAAGCAAATTCTCGAATAAAGCATTGCGAGGAGTGCATTATAAAAGAATGAAAGTTCTATCTAGATGACTAGCATACTACACTCCGCGGAAGCTGCATAAAATGTTTCCCACCTGCTCGAATCAATGTTTTAGATGTAATGAATGCGATGAAGGAGGATTCATACATTTTATGGATGTAGTAAATTGCAGCAATTTTGGAAGGATGTTTTTGTTATGATATCTCCGTTTTTGCAAACAACTATTGATCCATCACCAAGGCTGGTTTTATGCGGTATCTCGCCAGAGATGCAATGCTTCACTAAATAGCAACCGTATTTTGTAATAATTTCTATAGCTGTTGCCAGATCATTGGTGCTGCAAAACTGATAAACCAGTACTCAACCCAGTGTTAATGAAGGGATCAGTAAAATGTTTAGGACCTTTAGATTCGAGGAGGCCTACGCCAAACGTATAGGAGCTACAGTAAGATTCAGAGCTGTCTGGCAGAAATTTTGTATAGCAGAGTTAGAGTAGGATTGAGTAATATTTAATAAAATTAATGTTGACTGTTGCAACTGCACTTTATAGAGTTCCTTGGCATTTGTACTGACTAACAGTTAATCCTAGCTGCACATGCACTTTAACAAATGCTGGATGTATGAATTGTCTTTTTTTCGGCATTTCTGAAATAA
Source organism: Lissotriton helveticus (assembly GCF_964261635.1). NCBI lineage: Eukaryota > Metazoa > Chordata > Amphibia > Caudata > Salamandridae > Lissotriton > Lissotriton helveticus. The sequence goes on along the minus strand of NC_136059.1, from coordinate 777,771,398 downwards.
TGTCTTCTTAGTTGCACAGGTACTTTAAAAACTAGGTGGATGTATCATGCAGAAATAAGGTACCAAGGAATATAAGCTGCTACAGAATTCTGTTTTAATGTATCCTTCTAAAACGTTTTTTCTTAACCTCTCGATGTTAATCCCGAATATTATTGTTATTGTATGCATTATGGTGTAATGGACAGTGTTTTTCTTACTGCTCTTAATAATAAAAATATATATATTTTAAAACTCTACTGGCCCGGTCAATTGCCCCACCAGGATTCATAGCTCCTGCCAAACTCGCCTGGACATCAATTCTGTCAAACAACAGTCGTACTTCCCCAAGACCCCTTAATAGTCCATAAATCCAATTTCAGGCTCTTCACTAGTGCCAAACCTTTTTCTTTGACCATATAGTTTTCTCCCAGGTGCACAATCAAACTATCCGGGAAGGAGCAGCCTCCACCAGTGAATTTCGTTTCGGTAACAGTTTGTGCCACCTCATCTCCCTTTTCAAATCATTTGAGTTGCACCGCCTTATCAGGCGGTCCTAACTGAATTCCTCTCCTGAAATCGGCATGCCTCGCTGCTCACTTCATGAAAGAGTCATCACAGATCCATACCTCAATATGCCCTCTCCCACAGCCTGCAATGAAACCTAGGAGAAAAGCAATCATATTAGTGCAAATCATGGAAAACCTAACCCAATCACAAATATCTCTGATATCAATTCGATTAGAGCGCCAACAGCCCACATGCCTAATCTAAGTTGCAGTTCATCCCCTGTGCTCAGCCTTTGTCACCATCCTGATCCGAAAAAAATATGTCCAAAAATCTCATGTATCGTACTCCAGGACTACCAGTGCCTTCCTCAAAATATTCAAAACGTGCGCTGCAGAAGAATGCATCTCATCCTTTTGGTGAAAAACCTCATCATGTCCACGAGGTTTGGCCTCATCTCTCACCTTTTATTTATCACCAATCCTTCGTCAGCCCGCTCCAGCAGATTTCTGTCACCCCCTGCTGCAACGCATCTGCACGTTGGTGGCTCCTCTCCGAGACTCTTCTTGACAATGCATCTTCACGCAGCTCCAGGCTCCTGAAAAAACATTTCTGCTCTGTGTCTTGCAGCTCTGATCCTTTACACCAAAGAATGTGAGAGCAGAGGAGCGTAGGGAGCAGAGGAAAGAGCCCAGTGGAGGGATGCCCGAGCTAGAGCGATAGTAGCTACCGGCTGCTTTGCATGAACCTGGGCACTAGCAGAAGTGGCCGAGCTAGGTCTGAGTGCAGCTTGCGGGTGTGTTCCCACTCCCCCCACATCCTTCCGCAGAACCTGCAACACAGCACTGGCACAAACAGTTTGTAAGTGAGACAGCTCAGACGCGCCCCAATTGGAGCGAGGACTGGTGGGAGGGGGGAGTTTCTTCGGAGTGTAGTACTGTGTAGGCCATTCTGCACAAACGTGCTACACAATCAGCTGACATTCCCAACTGAAGGAAAACAAGAGGAGCCCCAACCAGGAAACACACATACCTCACCTAAAAATAAAAATAACAACGGAAACAATAACAGAGATGTCAGAGACTATCAGAGACTATCTTGATTAGGCAACTAAGAAAACACAAAAACCCACACAAGCAGTCTCTTATATGGGAGACATGGCCCTCAGCAGCTACAACCAGAGTGAGGAAAACCAAACAAGAACACCCCCTCTAATTCCCCTGAACCCAAAAATAATTATTTTAGGAATATACCTAATAGCTCCATGATCAGCCCAATCCACATCTTTAAGGGAAACCAGAGAAAGCTGACTTGACGAATCCTTAAAAGATGAATTATCCATGGATGAAGCAAGAAGCTCTAGCAACAAGAAACCCAGAGAGGACCACCAACAGGCCTGGTTGAATATGGAGCTTCAAGATTCTCGAGATGGCTGGGACCTCCATACAAGCCAGATATCGCCAATATGGATCTCTTCTACCACCTCAAAGAGCACAGGAAGCTTGCCTAATGGCTAATCAAGCCCTCTGCCTCCCAAAATAGTAACAATACTATTTAGTAGCCAACTAGAATCTTGCACTCAAGAATATAGGTTTGAGTTGCCTTTACCCCTACCCCTGTCCACACAGCCCATTCACAAGCAACCCTACAATAACACCTTTGAGGAAACCGCCAGCCTGAACCAGCGAGCTGTAAAGTTAACTCCTCGTTAGGGGGCTCTAATCTTCTGATGCCAACAAATAATACAAGTGACAGCCACAAAATAACTAAGCCACAAGATCCATCGAAAAATTTGCAAGGGAAACGATGATTGCAAGCAAGCTGGTGTTCAAATCTGACCAAATCATGCTCCCAAATTCAGGCTAATGAAAACCCCAAAATAGAATCTCTGCACAGGGAAGAGCTCCACGCTTCATCGGTCCATAAGGTCGAGACCCTTCTCATAACCACCAATAAAGTACTGAGCTCAATGGCTAATGCAGTCCTCATGCATGCAGACAAGTTAGATGTGCAATTTAATATACTCCACCAGGTAGCCGGCCTAATAGCTGGAATTGACACAAAGCTTGATCAATTAAACTCCCTGATACGCAGAGCTCAGACCAGGCAAATTCTAAAGAAATAGGTATGCTTCTGGATATAATTACCACAATAATTGAGGACCTAAAGAGAGAGGCACGCAGACGGTCACACACAACTCCCCCTCCGCTCCGGCAACCACACAACCAACACCAATCATGATCTAAGTCATCTAAAGAACATCTTCATCAGAGTGTGTGTCCATGAGGCTACACAACTGGAGCCAGAACAAGAATTGAGTTGCCCAGCCATGAGCCCTTAGAGGCCTTAGTTGAAAGGATTATGGGTAAGCAGGAGGATCAGGCTGGCACCTTGAAAGCAGATGACAAATGAGAATATGATCCTACCCAAAAGCTAATAATAAAAGACTTAGACAAACCCTTACACCTAAACCCTGAAATAGATGCTAGCAATTTGACTAAGTGTGCTGAAGTAATAAATACGCCAAAAATAACTCCAAGAAAAAGCCAGTATTTATCCAGGAAAAAGAAGAAGAAATTAAAACAATTAAGTCCAAGAGAAACAAGGAAGGCGTCTTATTGTGCTGGCTCCAGAGTGAAGATACGGTATCTGAAGCTCAAGTAGAGTACTCTTCTAACAAAAACAACGGAGGAATAACTGCAGGCCAACTCGCAGACCCCAACCGGGCATCACAGTACAAATGTGCCACAACAATCCATGCTCCAGAGCAGAATATCAAAGAGCAAGGTGCACGCTAAAAACCTGAAGATATCGAATTAAATTAACCCCGGAACTGTGAAAAAGTAAAGGTGAACCAATTACCAAAGATACCTTCTTGATTCTTGAAAAGCTCATTGAATTGCTTAAAGGTAGGGTTCACACTCCGTACAGCACCAAAGTAAGGCTTGATAGGGGCACACAACATAAAAACACCATCTATCAAGAGATACTGCAGCCACTTGAAGCAGATGCGAAGGCGGCAAATCGAGAACAGTCAATAAAGAGATTGCAACCCAAGTAAATCATATGGGCTGGCAGGAAATAAATCACGCCATTACTCGCCGATTCGAGAAGGAGACATACGCTTGCTGCTCTACTCGCTAGGGATCGCTTTCGCGGCACTTCTACCATCCCCTGCCCCCCCATTTCTTCACCGGCTGGTGAAGAAATCAGCATACATTGCAGAAGATACTACCATTCGCGTATCCATCCCGAGCGTGTCGGCTGGCACCCCGCCTGCTCAGACAAATGTGGAAGCGAAAACCTTAAAAATCATCAGGTTGTCCTTTGTTTCTGTCCTGATAAAGACCCAATACGGTTGCCAGAAAGTCTGCACCATTTATTAGGGTTGAAACGTCGACGTTGTGTTCTCAATCTGTCCATACTAAGTTTCAACTGAAAAGAAAGAATATTCGTGTTTGTTGAAACCATTGATTTCAAATTATGGACTGATGCAAATTTATGTGTTTATTTATTTATTTATTTATTTATTTATTTAAGAGTTTTATATAGCGCTACTAGACCCGGAGGTATCAGAGCGCTTTACATGAAGAATTTAGCATTTAGCATATTACAAACTTTACAGAATTTACATGAAAGATCGTTGCGAGGAAGAGGAAAAACAAGGTTATAAAAATACATCTAATGATTAGATCATTACAAAAACAGAAGATATTAAGGAGCAATGGGAGCGAGGGAAAATAGGGGTAGGGGAAAAGAGGGAGCAGGGAAACGTGGGAATCAGTGGGAGCAGGGAGAAAGGAACTGACAAAGGACGGAACAAGACGGCAGGTCAGGATCAGAGAAGAGGGTGAGAAGGAAGATGGGGACAAGAAAAGGGGTTCTGGGAGAGGAGGTCATCGGAGGAAGATATAAAGAGACAGCAGCGAAAGGACGATGAGTGCCATGCACCAATGTCCGGCTGGGTAGGTGACGGCCGCGGGCGCCAGACTCCTCTATAGCCGAACCAAGCGGCTCCACCGGGCATCGGCCATGTCGTCTCAACGTCTTTACATAAGTTTCCACAAAATTATAGAATTACACCAGTTACAAGTTACATGAGGAATTTAGCATTTAGCATATTACAAACATTACAAAATTTACATGAAAGATTGTTGCGAGGAAGAGGAAAAACAAGGTTATACAGATACATCTAATGATTAGATCATTACAAAAACAAAAGATATTAAGGTGCAATGGGAGCGAGGGAAAATAGGGGTCAGGGAAAAGGGGGAGAAGAGAAGGGAAACGTGGGAATGAGTGGGAGCCGGGAGAAAGGAACGGACAAAGGACGGAACAAGATGGCAGGTCAGGATCAGAGGAGAGGGTGAGAAGGAAGATGGGGACAAGAAAAGGGATTCTGAGAGAGGGAGAGGAGGTCCTCGGAGGAAGATATAAAGAGACAGCAGCGAAAGGTCGAGGAGTGCCATGCACCAATGTCCGGCTGGGTAGGTGACGGCCGCAGGCGCCAGACTCCTCTATAGCCAAACCAAGTGGCTCCACCGGGCCTCGGCCATGTCGTCTCAACGTCTTTAAATAAGTTTCCACAAAATTATAGAATTACACCAGTTACAAGTTACATGAGGAATTTAGCATTTAGCATATTACAAACGTTACAAAATTAACATGAAAGATCGTTGCGAGGAAGAGGAAAAACAAGGTTATACAGATACATCTATTGATTAGATCATTACAAAAACAAAAGATATTAAGGTGCAATGGGAGCGAGGGAAAATAGGGGTCAGGGAAAAGGGGGAGAAGAGAAGGGAAACAAGGGAATGAGTGGGAGCAGGGAGAAAGGAACGGACAAAGAACGGAACAAGATGGCAGGTCAGGATCAGAGGAGAGAGTGAGAAGGAAGATGGGGACAAAAAAGGGATTCTGAGAGAGGGAGAGGAGGTCCTCGGAGGAAGATATAGAGAGACAGCAGCGAAAGGACGAGGAGTGCCATGCACCAATGTCCGGCTGGGAAGGTGACGGCCGCGGGCGCCAGACTCCTCTATAGCCGAACCAAGCGGCTCCACAACACACCACATTATGCCACTGCCCCACGTCACTGCACTGGGCACCAAGTTTGCAGTACGGAGCACAGCAGCCACACTGCTCTACAACATACCTTAGAAACATTGCCAAAAGCCAATAGCTCTTGCTAAAGACTTATAAGGACCCAAAGGCGAGACCTATTGGCTACGCCAACGCTTGTTTAATTCTGCTGAGACTTTATCGTGTTACATGCTGTTTGGTGTATGATTCACGGCAAACATTGTCTGCCCATGTTTTAAAAATGTACAAGGAAAAGAGATACATAGTTTCACTGAGGCTTCTGGTTGTCGTGGGAACAGGTGAGATATATGTTATTGTGTCACTACACAGTCAGATCATCACTTGTCACTATCACTCACTTGAGCACCTTATTTTATTTGTGATCCCTATGTCACTATTGTTTTGGACAACCTATTTCTAGTTTTATCTGTGATCAACTCATGCCTGACAGTTAAAATAAGAAAATTCTTGCAAAAATCAAAACTTTGGTGTGTGGTTTTCCCTTTTCACATACGTGTTTTTCCCTTTATAAATGCTCCATACAGTATTTCCAAGAATAATAATGTGAAATATACGAAAAGTGTTGAAAATAATTGAGCTTCACAAAGAAATTGTCGTACGTCCCAACAGAACCATTGTTTTTGTATAAAGGAAATAAATCACAACAAGAAAGTATCAAATCCTTTCGCCCCATGACAGATCACAGCACCCACTAGGAAATGCAAGTGGGGAAAATCACTCCAGGATGCTCTACCAAACAGCTTACAAGAAGTAACATCAGACTGGCAAAGCCTGTCTCCCAAATCTAGGGAGCTCAATGACGGCTCACTGTCAAAATTCTCACAACTACAGAACAAAGCGAAAACGAACTGCACCGCAAATGCACAATCGAACCAGGAAGGCTTAAAAATGAAATGATATCCTGTGTGTAGTGCAGCAGTCTAGCTCCCCGCAGACACGTGCCCCAGGCGAGGTATCGCGATGGGGCGTGACGTGGGGGCGTGAGTCAGAGGTCGACCAGAGACTGCCGATGGTGACCGACTCTCCCCTATAGAGCGAATATAATTAGTAAAGTTAGAGTTAATTAGCCCCGTAGATGCGTCCTTCTGTTCCGTGGGGGCCCCTTACCTTACAACCCCACAGTGGCGACGAGGCTGCCAGGCTGATGGACCGGCGCACCGCCGATGGCAGACAGGTAGAGGAGAGCTGGCGTTGATCATCGGGCAAGGCTGCACACTCTTTGCGCTCTTCCTTGTCCCCGCTTACAGCTGCCCCCGCCGCAGTGAGGCCTCAGCGCTCTTTCAAGAGCGAAGCGCGGCTCGGCCCTGCAAACTTGGCACGCATCTTGGCACGTGGTGGGCGGCCCCTGCAAACTCAGCGCGCATCTCGGCACATGGAGGGCACTGCGTGACCCTCACCACTCCCGGCACTGCAAGCACAGCACCCAAAGGGGCAGCCACCACTGAGCCTCTGCTCATAGGACACCAGATTTACACCCCACTGAGCACATGACACAGCAAGCCACTGGTAGGCTGTAGTGCCAAGGGAGTCACAGCAGGATTGAAAGACTGTGCGCCGTGGGCCAGCCCCCAGACATGCCCCCCGTGGATTCCTCCTCCACAAGTGGCCATCTGGGCGTGCACCACTGGAAGGCAGGATACAAACACGGAACTTTCACCCTAAAGTACCCTGGTCACTCCTATTGTGTCTCCAGGAGCCACAAAGCCGTGCCGTGGTGTTCTACACTGACATGAGCCTGCCGGCGACCCTGGTTGCCGCGCCCTCCATGCCCACGCAGGGCTGCCCCGCCCTCACTACCTGCAGTGCTCTCGGGACCCTATGGGTGCCGTTCAGCGCCACTGCGGTCCTCTCCACACACACCATGTGTGCCCAGACCTTCTCTTTAACCAACCTGCCCCTGGGGAACCAGCCATGAAGTGGGCCGACTGGAAGGGGTACTTCTTGAATTACCTCTCAGCATTGGAGGATGATGGTGAAGAGGAATTCTCAAGCAAGAGGAGGAAGAACATCCTACTACATAATTTAGGACCAAAAGGCTGGCAGGTTTTTGACCAGATAGTAAAAAAGACCAGGGCCTCGACCAACGATGACGCCTTCCAACATGTCCTCGAAGTTCTGGGCAGCCACTACCAGCCCGTGGTATGCACGGCCATTGACCGTTACAACTTCTTCCAACGGAAACAGGCGGAAGCAGAGTCAGTGGAGGACTACGTGGCAGCCCTCAAGAAGCTAGCCATTAACTGCAAGTTCGGCACCCTGCACATCAACCTCATACAGGACCAAATCATCATGCACTCCACCCACACGAGCATCCAGGAAAAGCTCTGTGTGTGCGGTGAGGCACCTCTTCCCGAGATCATTGCGATCGTGAAACGTGCAGAATTATCCAAACGGTGCGATCTCGCAGCCAAGAAAGACCCTGTACCACAAGCCACAGCGTGCAAGTTCTCCGACCGCAAGGTTCCATCATCGAAAACTGCAACGTATTTTTTCTCCCCCGCCAATCTACATCAAGGAGCAGAGTTCCTAGTCGCGCCCCTCCGGGGAAGCAAGGTGCCTGTTACAAATGTGTCAGCCACTCCCACATGGGTAATGACAAAAAATGCCCGTCATTCCACATCAAGTGCTCCTTCCGCAACATCACAGAACACTTCATCAAGGTTTGCTGTCGGAGGCCCAGAAACGCAGTTGTCAAATATGTCTAGGACGTCTCTGATGACCAAGGGGGGGCGGAGCTCCTGGACCCGTATAGCATCCTGTGTATCGAGAACCACATCCTGGGCGTAGGGGGTGGTCCTACAAAGAGCAAATCCTCCTGCAGGTTGTCCATAGGTGGCGTCCACGTCGTCATGGTAGCAGACTCAGGATCGCCCTACACCATCATCCAGAAACAGATTTGGGATCGAGACTTCACCCAAGTGGTGAGTTATCAGCTCCACCCAGTCACATACCCAGGGGAAAGGATCCCCATGGTGGGGTTCCGGCAGCTCCCGTTTGAATTCAAAGGATGGCACACCACAGCAAAATTATACGTGGCAGAAAAGGGCCTGTCAGTCCTAGGTTGGGCTGACCCGGGGGTGATTGGGACTGAGCTCAACACCAGCGGCGACACGCAAGTGCTCCTGACGGGTGACACACCCATGCCATCCTCACTCCAAGCAGAGTTCCCCACTGACTTCAGCGACCAAACTGGAAAGATGTGCAAGTTCGCCCACAAGAACGTCCTAAAAGAGGGAGTGGTACCAGTCGCCCACAAAGCCAGGAACATCCCGTGCAACTGCCGAGAAGCGGTACAGCTAGAACTCAAGCACCTAGAAGACAGCGGCATCATTGAACAGATTGAATGCGCCGAATGGGTCACGCCTTTGGTGGTGGCACGCAAACCAAGAGGGAAGATCCGCCTCTGCATCGATCTTCGCCAACTCAATAGGAATATCATTATGGAAAAATTTACGTAACCAAATATCAACGAATTGCTCGCCCAGACCGAAGGTATAAAATGGTTCTCTACCCTCGACCTCAAAGCCGCTTACCACCAAGTGTCACTCCACCCGACATGCCAAAAACTGACATCCTTCATTACACCCTTTGGGCGCTACAGGTTCAGACGCATGCCCTTTGGGCTCGTTTTCCAAAAACTCATGCACAAGCTGTTCCAGGGGATCCACAGAATCCTCTACTTTCAAGACGATATCCTCCTCATGGGGAAATCCAAAGCTGAACACGACAACATTTTGCACACAGTCCTACACATGCTGGCAGCAAATGGCCTCATGGCTGAATTGGAGAAATGCAAATTCGGTCGCCGCAAGGTTACTTATCTGGCGCATGAAATCAGCGACACGCACAAACTCCATCAAAAGGTCAAGGAAAGGAACCATTTTGTCTGATCGGAGGAAACTGAAGTGGAATTCTTAACCATCAAACACGACATCTGCAAGGCGGTTCCTTTACATGGGCTTGACGGCGCTGTGTCCAGCATCCTCACCACAGACGCTAGTGACAAAGGGCTGGGGGCGGTCTTCTCCCAGAGGGCGTCCGATGGCACCGAGACCACAGTGGGGTTTGCATCACGATCCCTCAACCCCAGTGAAGAGAAGTACAGTGTCATCGAGAAGGAAATGCTAGTTGCCATCTGGGCGATGGAGAAATTTCACCAGTACCTATGGGGGTCAAAATTCACACTCCGCACCGACCGCAAACCCCTGATCAAGGATCTTATTTCAAGCGGCAATGTGACTGCCACACCACGCATCGCCAAAATGACATTGCATCTGTTGGACTTTGTCTATGATTTGGAATACATCCCGGGCCCACAGAACAGAGTGGCGGACTTTCTGAGCTGAGCAGCAGCCATGGAATTCCCTGTCAATCATCGGAGTGGGAAGAGTACAGTGTCGCCTTCATGTCAGATCATGAACACACCATCAGTGCCCAAGACTGGGCGTAAGACTACACGCAAGACACGGAACTATCCTAAGTCAAGACATATGTCACGCAAGGCTGGCCGGAGAAGAGGCACATCGACAGTAACCTCAGAAAATTCTGGGAACTCCGCGATGAACTCTCAAACAGCGAGAATTCCGTTTTCCTGCCACGAGGAGACAAGGTGGTGCCCCCAAAGGCTCTGCACAACCGCATTCTTCACATCAACCACGAAGGCCACCTGGGCATCGCGAAAGCCAAAAGTCAGATTAAACTGCTTTACTGGTGGCCAGCCATGGGCATCCAAGTGGAAAGGTTCGTGAGCGACTGTGCCCATTGCACCAAAGCGGACAAGACCCTGGTCACCATGAGGCCCCCTTTGGGCAAGAGCTCCACTCCCAACAACCCCTAGGAGGACCGATCCATCGACATTGTGGGCCCGATCCTGGACACCTGGGATACACCCAAACACGACAAAACAAGACAAAGGGGCCGCTGCATTCCAAATTAAACTTGTAGATATGTGAAGTGAATGATGTAATCGTGCTTAGGGTGCTCAAGGTGATCGCCTCCTGTCCAGTGAGGCGCAAAGAAATGAATCAGCTGCGATGAACCTTACGGATGTAAGGGTAATAACTTGAGCACGCTTGTTGGCAAAATTAATTGCTGCAGTATAGGAGTAAACAAATTGGCAAAAAGTCGTAAATTGAAAGTTCTGATTTTTTAATTCCAAATGTTGTAGATTCTGTCACTGGAATAAGTCATATTGCAACATAGGATTCAAAATTCCAAACGTGAGGTCGATTCAAATAATGGCAATACAATCACAGGTGTCAAAATGTACTATATTCAAGGTTTCATAAGAAACTCCCAAACACCTCATTGTCGCCGTGGACCGCTATTCCAAGTGTCCAGAAGTCTAAATTTGCGACTCAGTAGACTCCGATGCCGTCATCACCTTCCTCACCAACATCTTCCTGAGGGAGGCCATCCCCAAGTTCATCACCAGCGACAGTTGTCCCCAATTTACGTTGACCAAATGGACGGCCTTCACCAACAGAAACGGAATCCAGACGAAGCACACCCCGGTTTACCACCCAGCCGGTAACGGCCAAGTGGAACGTTTCAACCTGGTGATAATGGGCTCGATTCAAGCAGCCATCAGCACTGGAAAAAACTGGGAGTCCGAAGTCAGGAACACGGTATGTGCATACCACATCACTCCCACTTTGACAGGCTACAGCCCATTTAAGATCGTGAGGTGAAGCTACCAAACACCTCAGTGACTTTCAGTTGTGAATCTACTCCCCCTGTTTTTCCTTCTCTCTCTCTCTCTCTCTCTATTCCTTCCCCCCACACCTGTGGGCACAACTTCAGTTGTTCGGTTTGTTAAGGGGGAAGATGTGTAGTGCGGTGGTCTAGCTCCCCGCAGTAATGTGACCCAGGCGAGGTATCGCATTGGGGCGTGACGCGGGGGTGTGAGTCAGAGGTCGATCAGAGACTGCCGAGGGTGACCGACTCTCCCCTATAGAGCGAATATAATTATTAAAGTTAGAGTTAATTAGCCCCGTAGTTGCGTCCTTCTGTTCCATGGGGGCTCCTCACCTTACAACCCCACACTGAGTACGTATCTCAACAGTAATGGGACACCCTCAACAGACGAAATATCTTGAAGCTTTGCTTGCACATGCTGGCATGGAGAACATTAAAATAACAGACATCGAAAGTGTGGCATTTATTGCCTTAGAACTGGGTGAGATAAAGGAGGCTACGGAATAAAAATCATTTGGGAGATTGGGGAATTTAGATCAGACATGCTGCCTCAGTGAAGTACCCAGCAATCCTAAAAGAAAGAATTGATACTGCTCAGACAGAAAAAAGGGTGAACTTTAGTAATACGATCAGACCCCCTTCCGGCTCAGTCGTGTATGGCACCCTGGAAGGACCAAAACCTAGTGGCCTGCCTAAAGAAAACCCATCCATTTAGGTTATCACCTGAAAACAGACTCCAATTTGGAAACAGGTCCCCGCATACAGAGATTTAATCTATCAAGACTGGCAATCGGAAGATTGTCTATTTTAGACAGTCCTTTAATTTGTGACAGGTAGCAAAACGCGTCCAGAGAATAAATCTATCAAGGTCATCAGCTTGAAGATCGTTTATATTAGGCAGAATCTTTGGATCAGATCAGATTCTTTTGAGCCTTCCAGTAGTTGGTCCACTTCACTCATCTGTCATCTACATAAGAGGAAGATACATTCGGACAAAAAAAAATTTGGGAATATTTTATACAGCATTCACTGATAAAAAGAACAATCCTGAAGAAGGCATTTGCCGAAACGCGTTGGTGGTATTCTGCAAATCACTACCAGTGGATTTCTGTCCTTTTTTGTGTCCATGCTCATAATAAGTTGCAAACATTTTCTGTATAAAATGTGTTAGATTTCTCAAAATTTGTTCGAATTGCATGAAATTTGTATGAAAATTAACATAATGTGAAATAGATGTACCAATATGTTCATACTGAAGTGCACATCAGCAAAGTGAACATAGACATATTGTATATTTTGTATATTATTATACTGGACAAAAAAAAAATCAGATATTAATAAAAATGAACTATATTTTCTTAATTATATGATCACAGTGTTCATTAAGCTAAGAAGAATCTATGGTTGACGCACATACTTTATGCATCCATAGCACTGAGCCCGGTGCCATGTTTTCTTTCTAAAACAGGACCAAAACCTATGCCTTAGAGAGATGGCACACAACAAATCACTATGAGTAAAGAAGGAGGTCCACGTCAGTGTGCCATTAAATACCAAGACTGGACCTGGCTTTCACAGGACCTCGGATGAAGCCTCTTACATTCCGATAAAAAACAAAGCCAATAAGGATGCTACCTTTAATTTCAAAGCCTGTTTTTGAAACAGTCGAGGCCTAACCAAAGATGAAGACAAAAGGAAGACATTTCACCACCTGATGAGCTATGACATTGTTGCTTTACAAAAAACCTGGGCTCTGCAAGCTATTGGGTGGCAGGACTACACTGTTTAGGAATCATATGCCATAGCATCCCAAGCAGGGTGCATCGCCATGGGATGTGTGTCAATTTATGTGAAGAAAAACCTGCCCTTACATGTTACTCTATTATGCAAAGGACAGGGAGATTACATATTCCACAAGGCCCAGACTCAGCAAGCAAAAGCTTGCGGCCCAGAAAAACAAAAAGTGATCCTCTGAAGCATTTACCTTCATCCAGCTAAAATCAAACGTGAAGCAACTTTGAGTAAAATGCTCCCGGTTATGAGGGACCTTCTCTCTCAGTTCCCAAATGATCTTTGGTTAATTATTAACTTGAAAATAATGATGTTCAAGAGACCAATTTTGATAGTGTGAACTCTATTCACCTACCCTGTATATATATACTAAACAAACTACGTGTTCATCATACGAAAAATCTTTTTTAATATAAGAAAAATGATGGTTACAGTCCTGATGAAGGCATAGTGTGTATGTCGAAACGCGTCGACAGGATACCATCAATTCCTTAAATAATAATTTTTACTGTGACAACATATGTATTAGTACAATGTTATTTTATCAATTAGGATCAATGTATTGAATTTTATTATATGTCTTTATCATATTAAACATGTATATTTTTTCATATTGAATTGGTTGTGTGTTTGCCATTGTCTATTGTGCCACTTCTTGATATTGTATGCCTGGGATTGTTATCTCACATATATTGTTTGCCCTGTCCCAGGATATTTATCCATAACAGGGGGTCCTTGCTTTTTTCACAAATTGTGGCCTGACTTCACCCATTCAGCACATTTGGCCTCCAAGCGTAATGATTTCAGTAGGCGTTACCTGTGGAAAGCACACATTTTTTTTTTTTTTTTATAAATTGTATACAATCACAATTACTGCTGCAGGGTTAACCACAGCTGGCATAGATCATTAGTACAGTGCTGTTTATGCAGTAATACCCTTGCTGGCTAGATTTTTGATAGAGAGATAGGTGTAAGGAGGAAAGGACAAAAAAGTTAGAAATGAGAGAGAGAAAGAGGATAGGACAGGCAAATAGAGAGGTATACATTCTTGGTTTAACATTAGCGATCGATATATTGACTGCAATTCGTTTTATCTCAACTCGAGATTATTAAGCTGGTCTTCGAGTCCATCTGGTTCATGTTTGTGCTGTGCCTTGGGCCGTGAATCATACAGTAGGCGTTAGGCTCAGTTTTCTATGGAGGCTCATAGGGGTCTAGGGACCTGTCCAGAGCTTCCCACAGTCCCCTTGATGACGCTTTTTAGGGGGAGTGCTGCAGCGCTAAGCGGTCCGCTCCTCTGAGGTGAGTGACCCAGTTGATCCATCCTTTGTAGTTAGTTTTGCTATTGTCTTTCCAGTTGGTTAGTATCAGTTTGACCGCAGCTGTCAGAAGTAGGTCCATTAGTTCCCTCTCTCTCTCAGAGGAGAGATCAGTTCGCATGAATGCCAAGGTGAGGGTAGGAAAGTCTCTTGTTAGTTTGCATTTAAACACATTGTTTATGAAATCAAATATCCTTCCCCAGAAAACCATTTTGATGGGGGATTCACAGCTCTTGATACAGGTTAGGTTATGCCTTTTTCTGAGCATTGCGGTGCACGCGCTGCTTTACTTCTGTTTCTTGTCTTGTGCAATAACTTTCATTCAATGTGCTCCTTTCTCGGGCTACTGCGTTTGCCCTTCTGCTCTTTTACTTTTGAGTGCTGTGGGATTTTGTATCAGCATCAGGGATGGCTTTCCCTTCTGTGAGTACGTATCTTGTTGCCCTTCTTTGCGAACATGCTGCATGCAGGCACAGGTTATGGGCAGACTCCAGAAATCTTTCCTGCTCGTGTACTAATGTGATTCTGATTCAGATATGAAACAATGTAAAGCAGCAAGTGGAATTTGAATATGGAAGTGCAGTTGAAAGAAGGTGCTGTGCAGTGGGACGTGGAATAATATTTATTGCCATAGTTGCGTCAAAGCTGCCATAATGGACTAAAGCGTATTGTAATGCTGGTGAAGTGGCTCATGGAATTAGCGCTCGTGGCTGACATCTGCTGGTGCCTGATACTCATAAGTTCATGGGTGACTCAGCCATCCATCATTTCACGATTTGGAAATCGAGTATCAATAAAACTGAGCAATATTAACAATGCACCCAAGAATGGTACTGAATGTGAGTCATGCTTAGGCACAATGGTCATTCCTCTGATTCCTGCGGGGGGAGTGGAACATTTAAAAATGTATGAAAAGTGTCATGGGGACTTTCATCGTATTTAGTACTAAGGTCGAATTGTTAATAGGTAAATAGATCAATGTATTACATAAATTGTGGAGCGTAATGCACATTTTCCATGAATAAAAAAGAAAAATTTCTGGGGGGTGGGGAGAAAGCCCCTGACCCCCGAAGTCCCTGTGCGTTACACTTGTACTGAACATTCTTGACTGGTCTTCTGGCACACCACTTTAAATTTTCACCAGCCACCACTGTTCCTGCCATCCTGCCACCAAATCCCCATTTGAACCTTGTTTACAACCACCTCTGCAACCCTGAATGCACTGAAAAACTGTCAAACCATTCTTTTTTATTTCAACATTTTTTATACATTTTTTATACAAGAACATATTGGCAGTTCTGTTACAGGATTAGTATAAATTGTATCAAGTGCAACTTGTACATCAGTAAATGGAGACCTTATGTCCCGTTTGTTTAGCTAACCCCACCTGATGATAGAGAAAAAGAGAATGGGACAGGTAGAGAAAAGGCATAGAAACAAGGGGGGAAAGAAGAGGTAGGAGACAGGCAAATAGAGTTAAATTTCTTAACAATTACATGTGACATTCTGTGGGGATGTTTGCACCCATGTAGGCAGGTGATGGTGGGGCTCCCCCCTTGTGGGCGGCCCGGGAAGGCGACATTAGTTGAGGCCAGTTAACCCCTTCAGTGCTAATGACAAGGGTAACTCGTCATGGAGTTTCCATTGATTTCAATGGAAAGTCAATGGGAAGAGGTGGATGTACCTTAGCATCCAAGTGGTTAAGTGCAATTGGCTGGGTGGTGCGTTCATAGGGGGTACCAAGTTGTGTACCGCAGGTACCTCATTTTCACAGAGGTTCATAAGAGTCTTGGTACTTGTCAAGAGATTTCCACATCTTTCTGGATGCCGGTTTCCATGGTGAGTTCTGCAGTGCAATGTTGTCCACACCTCTGAGATGGGTGATCCAGTTGAACCAGCCTTTGTAAGAAGGTTTACTTTTGTCTTTCCAATTGGCAATGACCATTTTTACTGCTGCTGTCAGTAGCAGGTCTAGTAGGTTTTTATCTGGTTCAGATCTCAAGTCTGTGCACATAAATGCCATGGTAAGGGTGGAAAATTCTTTTGTAGGCTTACATTCAAACAAACCATTTATAAACACAAAGATTTTCCCCCAGAATGATTTGAGTGTGGGGCAATGAAAGATAAGGTGTGCTAAATCCCCGGTGTCCTTGTTACAGTTCCAACATATTACGTCTTCCCTGAGGCCTAATGAGAATAAATGGGCCGGGGTCCAGAAAGCCTTGTCTAACAGCCAAAATGTTGTTTGTGCGGGGGTGGGGAGATCTTATTACGTGAGGCCGAGCTCCATAGTGTGGCCCATTCTTGTTTGTTATGTGTGGTGTTCTCTTGTTTATTGCAATAGGCAACCGTCTAAATATTAAGATAGGATAGGAGGGAAGATGATTTAAAATGCCCAGGTTGCCCATGCCCGGAAGAATCTCTAGGCCACTTTTTCTTTGCATGTAAAGCATACAAGCAGGCTAGAGTTAAATGGTTGAAGCCAGTCTGTAGAGTGCTAGGAGTTACGGACCATAGATCAGCTCTCCGCATTAATTTAACTAACACTACCTCTATGTTTATTATCTGCGGGGTTGCTAAGTTCTTGGCTAGTGCCTGGATTATTCGGTCAAAATTGTTGTCCCATCCCTGTACAGATCACCTTTTAGTTAGAATTTTAATTATGATATTTTCCCCCCAGCTCTTAATTGTTTGTATTTATGTCATGTTTTTAGGAGGAATTGTAATACTCGATAAACTTTTCTATGTACTATTTATTTTTGTACTTTTATGATACATGTATCGAATAAAGTATTACAACAACAACTAAATATTAAGCTTAGAGGATTTTGGGCGGAGAATTTTGTAGAGCTGTGAGATCTGGTGTCCCAACTTATTAATGTTCGACACACACCGGGAGATTTTCGGCTGTGATGCAGATAATTTGGTTTTTGACAGGGCAGTTCTTATTTAAAAAAATTATAGAAGTCAATGTCAGCTAGGTTGTATCTTGACTTGAGGTCTGTGAATGTGATAGGGTATGTTTTGTTTTCTAGTTGGTAAGGGTAGTGGATACCTTTCTCAATCCATACATCGAAGGCTAGTCTTTTCCCTTTATACGAAATCTTGCTATCGACCCATAGTGACTCCATTTTGGAACCTTTGATGCTATTCTCCAGTTTCTTATCTACCTTGAGTAGTGCGATTTTTTCATTTTTAAAAATGAACTTGGATATGTGGGGGTATATATATTTGCTGTTAATAGACCCAGGGCTTAGGTTATTCAGGATGGCTCTCTCTACCTGTAGCCATACCGGCGTATAGTCGGCGGGTGGTGATATCCAGTATGAGCCTTGTTTTGCCAGAAAGGCTAGCTGGAATATTCTGAAATCTGCTAGATTTACCCCTCCTTGACTTTTATCCAGTTTTAGTTTTTTGATACTTATACGTGCTTTCCCTCGCCAAAGGAATTTGAAGATCACAATGTCAACTTTGCAGTGGAAATCATCTGTGAGGAGGAGCGGGAGCATGCTGATCAGATAGTTAATCATTGGGGTGATCATTTTAATAGTTTTAATTCTGCCCCACCACGTTAGGAATTTTGGGGACCAGGAGTCCAGGAGTTTCTTAATCTTTTCTAGTAGTAGTTTCTCATTCTGATGCAGTGTGTCCATTAAGTCGCTACCAAAATGTATACCTAGATATTTGATATATCCTATTTGCCAGGCTAATCTCGACCACCTCAGGGAGTCTCTCATGCAATGAATATTTAGTGGTTTGCATTCTGACTTGTCTCTGTTTAGTTTATATCCTGAGAACCCGGAATATTTTGCTATTGTCTCCATCAGGGCCTCAATTGACATCGTTGGTTGTTCAGTTACTATTAGTATGTCATCTGCATAGGCTGCTAATTTTACTTCAACTCCATTGATATCCATCCCTCTTATGTCCGTAATTAATTTGATATCTTGAAATAGGGGTTCTAGTGCAAGTAAGAATACTGAAGGGGATAAAGGACATCCCTGTCTAGTGCCTTGTTGCAGTGTAAAAGGTTCAGTGAGAGACCCATTAGCGACAGTACGGGCTGATGGTTCCCCGTACAGAGCCATAGCCAATCCGTATTTATCCCACCCCTAAGTTGAACGATTGCATGCACATTCTTAGAAAGCCCAGGAGTCTCTATCGAAGGCCTTCTCCGCATCTAATGTGATAGCTACTGCCGGTTCAGATTTTGTGGGCGCATGTTCCAGTATGTGGCAGAGAAGTCGTGTGTTGTCATTAGACATTATAGTACGTAGGAAACCAACCTGGGAGTTGCCTATTAGCTTTGGGAGAAAAGAGTTGAGTCTGACTGTCAGTATCTTAATATATATTTTCACGTTGATAAGGGATATGAGTCTGTAGTTTTTTGGTGACAGTTGATCTTTCCCCTCCTTTGGGATGAGTATAATTTTAGCTTCTGACATGATTTGTGATACTGCCCCTCTGGACGTTGATTGATTAAAAACTTGTTTCATGGGGGGCGTGGCTTGGCGCCGAACGGGTATGCCGGCTCTAGGGTGAGCGCTCTGACGACGCCGGCGGAACCCGCGGTCCAAGATGCCACTTCGCCTCACGGATACCAGGACTTGCCGTCGGAAGATAGCGGGCATGTGCTGAGCCCCATTACGATGCTCGCAGAGGCGGCTTTCCTTCTTAAAACGGCGGAGTAAGTTCGGTTGCGGCTCTCTACCAGCCGCGACTGCCATTTTGTCTTCAACATCTCCTTGACGCCGTGATGCGCTCCATTTAACCCCTTGCCTCCTGGCTACCAGTTATTTACTTTGTTGCTTCCTATGGCCCAAAAGTGACTCTTTTATTTCTTTTCTGGCCCATAAATGACTTTATTCTTCCTTTCTGCATTTGCTACGTCCACATGATGTTTACAGAAAATTACCTCATTCTAATATGGTGGCCATTTTGAGGAGCTTCAAAGCCTTCTGTTCCCCACTTCGATGTCCAGTTCCTGCACTCTGAACATTTTATTCTCTTTCTTTTGGCCACTATAGGGGACCACATTTGTGATTTTTGATTTTACGCTTGCCTGCTCCTCCATTTCAATACTTTCCTCAAGGTTTATACTATATGGGCAGGAACAAACAGAATTTTGACTTCATTACTCCTAGGCGTACCCTTATTAAAAATTCCAAGTTATTCTCAGAATTTGCCAGGTTTGAAGCTTCTCATTTCTCCTCTACTCAGGGCACACCTTCCACGATGGAACAGCCTACATCAGTCACAGGGAAAGTGACCTCCAAGAGACTGAAAAAAGATCCTCCCTCTCCACCCAAGCCTTTATCATCGGTGTCTGTGGAGATCTTATTGGAGGAAATTAGGGCTCTTCGTCCTTTTATGGAGGAAACCAACGCTAAACTTCATATACTAACAGATAACTGGTCACAAATGGACGCAAGAGTCACCTCAGTGGAGCAAAATGTTTCTTCCCTTCAAGAATCCTCTGCCAAAGTTTCTCACTTAACCTCGCAGGTCTCCTCCCTTCAGCGTCAGGTGGAGGAACTTGAAAATCGCAATCGGTGCAATAATATGCGTATTTATGGCCTGGTGGAGGGCTGCGAGGGGAACGATCCCATTGTCATTTCTCCCAAAGCTCTTACACCTGCCAGAAGGCACATTGCTTAACCATTAGCGTGCTCATAGACTTGGTCGACCATCCTCCTCAACCTCAACTACGTCAAGACCGAGGGGAGTCATCCTTTACTTCCTAGAATATACGGATCTTCTGAAGGTCTTATCAGCGGCTCGAGCTTCTCCTCGGCTCACCTGGTCAGGATCATCTTTATTCTTCGCGCAAGATTACGCCAAGGCTACTGCAAGTCGTCGCAGAGCTTTCCTGGACATGCGAGATGATCTTCGTTCCATCGGGGCCAGATATGGGCTCTTTCACCCGTGTCTCTTTAAAGTCACATATAACAACAAAACAACGACGTACGAAGACCCTCTACGCCTTCGAAGCTTCTTGAACTCCTGCAGAACGACTGATATGGATCTCTCTGAACCTTCCTCCTCTCTCCCTACTTGAACATTTTTGTCCTCTTGATCTTTTACTATGATTACCCTCTCTTCCATTCCCCCTTTTTTTATTGTTACATGATTCTCATTGATATTGTCCATGTTATATGCGTTTATAAGTATTCATGTATTACCAATGTTGTAGTTGTGGTTTCTTCATATTTCTTCCCTAATGTTTTAACCAACTCTCACGTTGTTGGTTTTCTTCCCTCCTTCCTGGACATTTTCACTCACCTTCTTTCCTCATGTTCTTTGTAGATTTTACCTCTCATTCCTTGGTGTTCCCCTGGTCATGCATTTTGCTGACACTGTATGCTTAGCCTGCTCGATGTGGATCCACCCCTCCCTCCTTCTTATCCTGGTTTTGTTCCTGATCGTGCTTCCTTGCCCTCCTTCGTTTGTAAGTATGTCTTCACCTCCAAAATGTTATCTCTCCTTCCTTTTTTGGTTCTTGCCCTTCTTTTCTTCCCCCTATTCTATCTCCTTTTTTGTCAGGTGTCATTTCTCGTTTTATCCTCTTCTCTTCCTTATTGCTCTCTTTAATCTACCATTCTATCTTTGCTTTGTTGGTATGGCTCTCGACTCTTATGCTCTCTTCTTAGCCCACACATCTTTTTCTTTTTTTCACTTTTATCCTCGCACTCCTTCTCGCTATGTGATGTTCTCTATTGGATATTTTATCTTCTCTATACTTTTTCTCTCTTTTATCTCTTCACTAGTTTTAGATCTCATTTTTCTTGAGGCTCTTTTTTATACTTCTACTACTCTTAGTTACCATGTTTTTTATTACCTTCAATGTCAGTACGAATTGTTTCATGGAACGATAAAGGTCTTAACTCTCCCATTAAGAGACAAAGAATTATAACCTATCTAGCCAAGTTGAATGTAGACTTTGCTTTTTTTACAAGAAACTAATTTGTCTGAAGCTGAATCTGTTAAGCTTAGGAGAGGTTGGGTGGGTGAAGTTTTTTATGCTACTGGCGACGGTAAGCGCAACTGTGTTGTAATTTTATGTCGCAAATCTATTCCCTACTCTTTATTGGTTACAGAATCAGATACCGATGGTAGATGGTTATATGTCAAGCTCTCTTTAAGGGGTGTTCAACTCTCTCTTCTAAATGTTTATGCCCCCACAGGAGGTGACCCTACTTTTTGGTACACAATGGCTACTCGTATTACCAAATTCACAGATGACAGCTTCATTATGGCAGGAGATTGTAATCAACCTCTTGATCCCTTGGACAGGCATTCCAAAGCCTATTTCATCCCTAACAAACCCCATAAACTCTTTGCTCAAGCAATTTCACAACATAAACTTATTGATGCTTGGCGTTTATGCAATCCGACAACCAAAGAGTTTACTTTTTATTCTCCTTTCCACCACTCTCAATCACGAATTGATTATATTTTTGTATCTCATCACATTTCCCAGACTCTCACTCATGCAGAAATTGGCCCCATTTTGTTATCTGACCATGCTCCCATCTCGAATAATATCGATATTCTGCCTAAAGTTACTGGACCTAAGAGATGGGCTTTCAATAATACTCTACTTTTAGACCCCAAATTTAACGCCTCTTTCACTGATTTTTTCAAGGAATTTTTTGATCTCAATGATACCCCCTCAATCCCCAAACACACTATATGGGATGCCTTTAAAGCTAAAGCGAGAGATTTCATAATTGGTTATGTGGCCAAGAAATGGAAGGTTGCTCATAAGTTTACTAGTGATCTTCTCCAAAAAATTAAGAGATTGGAACACTCCTACTATACTTCACATTCACAGGATAGTTTGACGGCTCTTTTTGACGCTAAGATGCAATTCAACAATAAGTCCACAGAAAATGCTTCTTTATATTTGTTGAAATCCAGTTCGAAATTTTATGGTGATAAGAATAAAGCGGGGAAAATGTTGTCCAATTATTTGAAAGTCAAACATAATAAGCTGAATATTGAACCTGTTTTTGACGACAATTCTGACCTTAAATATAAGGATGCTGACATTTTTACTGAGTTTTCTCACTTCTACACTTCCCTTTACTCCTCTGAAACTCAACCCACTGCCCATTCTTTATCCAATTGTTTTTCTGGTATACAAAAGACTCACCACTTTCCTATTGACTTAACCTCTTTAGAATCTGACATATCTCAACATGAATTATTTACTGCACTTCAACACCTTAAGAAGGATAAAGCCCCTGGACCAGATGGGTTCACAGTTGAATTTTACCTTCAATTTTCTAAATTTCTCCCACCTAAATTGCATTCCCTTATAGATTCATTCGTTACCCTAGATAGTTCTTCCGGTATCTTTTCTGACACTCACATCTGTATTATACCTAAAGATGGGAAAGACGCCAGATATTGTAAGAACTACAGACCCAGTTCATTAGTTAACATTGATTATAAGATATATGTTAAATCACTTGCTGCGAGACTAGACCCCTTTTTGCCTGACTTATTGGGACCGGAACAATCCGGATTTGTCAAAGGTCGCTTTATCACAGATAATACTAGACTTTTGTTTAATGTTCTATCTAAATCTCCACGTTTTCAACATTCTCTTGCAGCGATTGCATTAGACGCAGAGAAAGCGTTCAACAGAGTTGAATGGACTTATCTTTTCTCTACTCTAAAATGGTTTGGTTTTGGCCCTAAATTTATTTCATTAATCTCCTTTCTTTATTCCAATCCAAGAGCGGCGGTGTGTGCTAATGGTTTAGTATCCTCCTTTTTTGATTTAGGAGGAGGAGTTCGCCAGCGATGCCCTCTTTCCCCATTTCTCTTTAAACTAGCTTTAGAACTCTTCCTATCCAAACTCAGAATTCCAATATTCATGATTTTCAGACACCACATTCCCATATCAAACTTGCGGCATATGCAGAGGACATTTTGCTTTTTCTATCCAACCCTACTGATTCTATTCCCGGTTTCCTTGATGAGGTACGTGAATATTCACTGATTTCTGGATACAAACTGAATAATGATAAATGCGAAATTTTACCCTTCACAAAATTTACTTTTAAACCTGATTTCGGTGCTTCCAATTTCACTTGGAGCCCCTCCCATATTAAATACCTAGGATTACACGTTACCTCCTCAATCTCGGATACAGTTTTGCTTTGTCTTAATAAATGCACTCAGAAACTCTCAGACCTCACGACTAGGTGGCATCCTCTTTATCTTTCATGGTGGGGGCGCCTTGACACTATTAAGATGATGTTATCCCCCATTGTTCTGTATACAATTTCCAATATCCAAGTTCCTATCTCCACAAAGTTTTTTAGGAAAATTAACACTATTCTTTCTACCTTTCTTTGGATGGGAAAAAAAACCTTGAATGTCTATGTCTAGACTAATACGACCCAAATCGGAAGGTGGAGTCAATTTTCTGGACTTTCCAGCATACCACAAGGCTTTTCTTCTATGGCAAGCTTCTTTTTGGCTATGAGACCCTGTTGATCCATGTCCTTTATGGGTAACGATTGAGCGTCTTTCACTTTCCCCCTTTACCTTTGCAGAATATCTTTCTTTTTCTCGCAAGCCACAACTGTTATCCACTCCCATACATAGATTTACTGCCAAGTTACTCTTATCTTCTCCCTTTACTCCTCCCACCATAATTGCTGATTTTCTAAACACCACCATTTGGCACAACAAAAGCCTACTTATTAACAATAAACCCTTTTATTGGAAATCTTGGAGGCAGAGAGGATTAATCTTGCTATCTCAACTCTTCTCCAATTCCACCTTTCTACCCTTCTCAACACTTAGTCAATCTTTTAGTCTCCCTGCTTCATTTGCCCACGAATACCTCTTGCTTTAAGAGGCGGTACTGTCCACTTATACTCACCTTCTGCAATCTCATGCTCACCCTACGTCTCCTAACCCAACTTCACGGCTTCACTCTTTTTTACGCACCACATCTATAGCCTCCTCTATTTACAAATTTCTCCACACTACAGTTCCGCCCCGGCCCAAATCTAAAGTTGAGGAACAATGGGAATGCGATTTTGCCACTTCCTGGCCCATACTTTTGTGGGATAAATTATGGATCAAACTCCGCAAATCTTCTAGAGCAGCAACTATTACGTAGACACTTTTCTTTATTTACAACAGACTTCTCTTTACACCACACATGTTGAATAAGAAGTTTTCCACAATCCCTGATCTCTGTTGGTCTTGCTCTTCACCACACGCAACTTTATTTCACATGTTATTTTCCTGCGATGTCATTCATAATTTTTGGAAACTAATCTGCTCCCAAATTAATATCATCTTCCACACTCAAATCCCCTTCTCTTTCACTCATATTTTTTTAGGAAGTTTATCTCCCTGCTGGGAAGACACTACACTAAATGTTCAGATTATTGATTTACTGATAGCTGTTGCTTTTCAACAGATTACTGTTAACTGGAAAAAAATTTCAAATATCTCTTTTAGAGCATGGTGGTACAACGTTTGTCATAATCATAGACTGGATACTGCTTTTGTTTTTCCTCTTCATATGGCAACGAAACGTAACAATTTGTGGCTTCCTATAATGTTATACCTTGATGAATGCGCTAAACGTTCATTTCATTTATGCCCTACTCAGCAAGAAGTCTCAAAACCCCCTTACTTAACCTTAAGTCTCCTCTGTATTTCATTTTTTATCATGTTTATTATTACTTATTTTGTTGTCTTGCTAATGTTATACCTCACTTGCCTTTCTAGAGCCCGCTGCAACTGTTACTATTGATGCAATGCTTTATTTGACTACGTTACTTCTATTTTGTATTATTTTTATTTATTGTATTGACACCTATTCTTCATTAATAAAATTCTTTTTGAACTAAAAAAAAACTTGTTTTATGGTTGGTTTCAGCTGATCTAAGAAGGTCTTGGAGAAAGCGACTGTAAACCCGTCCGGCCCGGGGGCTTTATTTTCTTTCAGTGATTTGACTGCCATTCTAATTTTGGTATAGTTAATTTCTTGACCTAGCCTAAGTGTGTCCTCGGCGCTGAGTTGCGGTAACCCAAGTCTATCGAGGTATTTTGTACACTCCTCTAGATTAAGGTTCTGTTCGTTTTTGTAAAGTTCTTGGTAGAACTCTTGAAAGGCCTTTAGAAAGTCCTTGTGTCTTTTGTGTGTGTAGTTCTTAGAGTCTGTGATGGAAGAGATGGCAAATTGGTTGCGTTTGTGTTTGAGGTAGGAGGCAAGGAGTTTCCCTGCTTTATTGGCTTCGCAGAGGTTAAGGGCTTTGTATTTATTGATCCACAGTCCCACTCTCTCACTCAGTATTTTGTTGTATTCGTACTTATTTTGTGTTAATTTTCCGAGGGTCTTGCTATCTTGTAGGTCCCTTGCATGGGCCATTTCTAAACTCTTGATCTCCTGCTCAAGCTGTGTTAGTCTCTGATTTGTACTCTTGTGTATTTTTGGCTTTATTTCAATTATTGTGCCTCTGATGGTTGCCTTCATGGCATCCCAGAGTGTGGTAGTGCAAGTATCCGGGGAGTCATTGTGCTTGAGGTAGTATATTATATTCTCCTCAATCTTTTTTTTGTTCTCAGGGTCTGCAAGTACATCACTATTAAATCGCCATCTCCGCGGGACAGCTTCATTTTGACACCCGCTCAGTTTTAGGCTAATACATGAGTTATCTAATACCAGTCTAGGGGTTATGTCAGTCAAACCATTCTAACTGAGAAATGCAGAGCCTCACAATAATCCTTGCACACATGTGGCCATACGCCAATCACCGGCTTCAAAATGCCCTTTGTAATAGGGTGCCACTCTTGAGCTCAGGTGCCCTGTTCAGAGCACCAACCAACCCTCCAGAATCCGCTTCCCCATTTCCACAATAGTTTCCTGTAAAAAGCCACCCCAGCCAACTCAATGGCTATTGTAACTGCTGACAAACAGCCTTGCTTCGTTGTCAGTTTGCGCTGTCTGGTGAACACTCCAGGGTTGGGGAGCCCACACTCTCTTGGGCCCACTCACAAAAAGGCACCCATACACAAGACAGGGACATCAGGTAAACCAACACGTCGCAGTATGGTCTGCAAAAGAAACAAGCATCACTCTTCTTGCAATGAATTTCTTTTTCAAAAAGTGCACATTTTGTTTCTGTTTTGGGTTTGATGGCACAATATTTTCATTCCTGTCTGCTTCTCTACTGGCTCTGGGGAATTATCTGAGAATTCTACCCACACTATGTCCACTGAATTCTTGGGATTGGAGTAAAACTTTCCCTCTCCTTGCTCAGTCAGAAGGGCTGGGGAAGCCCCCTTCCTGACTATCTCTTCACACACTGCTGAATACATGCACCCTTGATCATTTGGCATGAGCCCAAGGCAATTCATCTGCCCTATCTGCTCTGGTAATTTTCCTTTCTTCAACTGTCCCTTCACTATCTGTGGGACTGGTCTGCGCTGTGCATACTGACACATAGGAATCCTAGTTCTGAGTAAGTCTGGGGCATTATGCATCCCTTCATTCTCTGCCCACCTGTTATTATTATCGTTCTCTCCTAGGTGCTCGCACTTAGTCATGCACACCAAATCAGAATTGTGTGCCACCACCTCTGTCTCCAAGATTTTGGGCTTTCATTTGTAAGGGAATCAAAGGTTCTGCCTAGTGAATGTACCTCTAACACTACCCCTAGACTTTCTATTCGAACCTAAACCAACTGTTCATGCAAAACCGCAGGTCCTGTCTATCTGTACCAAATTTATCACATTTGCGGCTTGTGCATTACCTGTTCTGTATACCTCAGAGAAAATCACCAGCCATTGCATTAATGAAATTTCAAAACTCAAAATCACATTATGCCTTATTGTCATCTGCCCAGTGTCTGTCAGTGTGCAAGAATATACAAATACATGTTTCTGCCCTGTGTCTGTCACAGCACAGCTTCAAAGCAACTGTGTCTGCCCTGCATGTATCAGAGTACAATTCAAAAACAACGGTGTCTGCCCGGTGTCTATCAGAGCACAACTCAAAATCAACTGTGTGTGCTCTGTGTCTATCAGAGCACAAAAACACACACAATGGTGTCTGCCCTGTATCTGTCACAGTGCAAGCAAAATATTCTCCAGCATTTGAAAATGTTTCAGTACAAAAGTCTTAGAGCACACTCTTCTTTACTTGTTTTTCCCACATACTCAAAGAGGCACACTGCCCCTGAATTGTCCCATGTAACTCAATGTCTCCTTTCTGTATTGGCCACACATTTGAAACACATTGCTTAATCTCTTTTACAGATTCAAAGGCACATTGTTGCTCCTCTTCCCATTCAGACTAATTTTTTTAAATTGCATTTTTCATAACGTCTCTCCATGTAAAGCAAGGTTTATCATTCACTGACCAGTTTGATTCATAACTGCAACCCAGGATCTCTAGTTCTAACAGGCTGGTTTGTTTATCTACCTGCACATTTACATTTTCTCTGTTCAACGTTACTTCGGAAGCTTCTAATTCAACTAAAATACCATTCATTTCTGGCAGATGAATGTCCTCAAAATAATTAATTAAAACTTCCTGTGAACATCGTAAATTAACCTGCAACTTCTCTTCATCCACATTTTTCACAAATGAATCACTCTGGCTATCTAAAACGACTGGCAAAATAAACGGTGCCTGATAGAGTTCCAACTCTCTATTAAATGATTTATTTTCATGTGTTGAAAGGTCTGACATTTCTTTAGCTTCAACTAACTCCCTTTGCAGCTCTTTATGTTCTTTTGTCAACTGCCCACATTTTTGATACATTCAGAGCAATGCATTCAAAATGACCCCACTTTTTCTCTCTGAAATACCAAGTTACGTTCCCTCTTTAAGAGAAAAATCTTGTACACATTTAAATATCAGTGTTTGCCCCTCATCTGTTAAAAATGCATTCGAGGCAACTTCCCACACAAATTGCTCAGTAAACATCTTGGAATCTGCAACTGAAAACATGGACATTTTAGAGAGTATTTTTCTTTTTAAAATCGCACTTTTCGTAAATACTGCAAGTGATGCCAAAATGTCTTGCTTCGCCATCAAAAAATACCACTCCCACACAGTGGCCCAAACACGAAGAAGCAGGAGACATATAACACAACAACACCTAGAAAGGGGTTTCATTTTACAAAATGAAATACATAAAAGACTCTCTTTTTAGAATAAGGCTTGGGGTTTTATTTATGGAATGCCCTCTCAATAGAAAGGCTTTCCCAGATGCAACATATTGGTGGGCAAGTATGTCTCTTGAAGCAATGCCACGTCCATTTCATGTCTTTTTAGGTAAGCCAGTAGTTTACTCCGTTTTCTAAAATCATTTAGAGCTCTCATGTTCCAGGTTAAAAAACATATTTTGCCATTATGTCTGTTCCCTGTCATTGTATCATTTGTGCCTACTTTGCCCTGCACCTGTTAACCTCACTATTCCAAGCAATCTGACTGAATATCTCACACATTCCATGCATATGTATACTATGAAATCAAAATATATACCCCTCCCAACCCCTTTCACGCCATGCCTTACCCAACTAAGCATAAGCAATCTGTACACCACCCACCCTGTGCTAGCCATTACAATTGCTAATGTTATAACAATTAAACAAAAAAAGTTGGCCTTTTGCCATACAGTGAGTAACACATAGGGGGCGGATGTTACCGGCGAACACACCAAACATCACCAGCCCAACCCCACCGCCTGTCTTTATTATGAGTAACTCTGTTGGGAACGCCACCCTCCCAAAGTACCTCCTGAAGCAGTCTGCATGTTCAGCATACCTTTCCGGAGCAGGCACCAAAGTCAAAGCAACACAGCCTGGGATCGCTTAATTTGACATGCATTACATTTATATCTCTTTGTGTTGTCGATACTCAAGCGCCCATCTTAATGTTCTACTCCTGTGGACTCAATTCTGAGATCGCAACTCTTTTACCACCAACCTGTCTTTGTCCATAGCCATAATTGGCGAATTTGGATTGAAGAACAAGAGTCATCGGTCCATTCTTAATCATTTTTGCTGAGGTCTCCGCTGGGTACATTGGCGTGGTCTGTTTCGTCCGATCCCTTCTTCTTTGTGCCAGACATGCTTAGCTCCTTGAGGACCCTCTGGAGGGATTTGGGATCATAAAAGATCCTAGCTTTGCAGTTAATCTTTACTCTCAGCTTTGCCAGGTATAGCATTGCGTATTCCATGTTCTGCTCCCTTAATTTGTGCTTCATCGATAGAAACTGTCTTGCATCCTGCACCATCAACGTGAAATCCGGAAACAGCAAGAGAGAAGAACCCTCAAACTTTAGATTCCCCAGTTCTCTTTCTACCTTCAATGCTCCAGCCCTGTCTCTGTAGTTGAGCAATGTAGTAGAGCAATGTTGCTATCACTGGTCTCGGAGGGGCGCCAGGAGAAGGCTTAGAGCCTAAGGAGCGGTGTGCATGCTCTACAACAAACATAGCTGAAAAAAAACATCACTTCCTAGCAAGTTGATTAGCAGCTCTTCCACAAATACCTCCATATTTCCTGTTGCTGTGGGCTCAGGATTAGGAAGGCCAATAATGCGCAGATTGCTACGCCTTGATCTGGCTTCCAAATCCTTTTCTTTGTCTTGTAGTGCAGCAAGGTCCTCCCCATTTGCCTGTGGGCATTATCTGTGTCCGTTTGGGCTTCCTAAACCTCAGATACACGGCGTTCCGCCATATCCAGATGCTCAGAATGTTCATCTAGCCTCTCGAGCATATGGTCCATTCTGTAGGATAATGAGTCTATTTTCCCATCAATCGTGGATAAACTTTCTGCATCGTAGCCAATATTTGTCGTATGTCTCCGCTGGACTCTTCAGGCTCTGCCATGTGCTTTGATGCTGTATCATCTGTGGTCTCCTCACTATGCCTGAACTTGCGCTGTTCGAATTGCAATTTGGTCCGTGCCTTGTTCACCTTTCCCATTGTGACGCAGTGCCAAGAAATCATGGCCTGACAGATAGAACCCGACATCTGCGAACTCTTACTTGTAAAGCAATAAGTACTCTCTCTCGCCAATCCATTACAGTGAGGGAGGCCTGTTGTTGGTCCACGAGGATTACAACACTCCTCTATATTGTCCTACTTGGATTCAATGGATAATCAGGCCTCACCTCTGTGCGGGGAAGTGCAATTGCACAGCTCAGTTAAGAAAGAGAGCGCTGATTCCTTATTTAGCTGGTCTCAAATATTAGAGGGCACTCTATTTTGTCCAGGTCACGTACGACAGCCTCCAGCCACTTATTGCGTGGGGTGAGCTCAATTACGCTTATTCTCTGTGGCTGCACTAGTTTTCTTTTCGTGCCCCGATGCTGAGACTCGTAGCGACTATTTCACCTCCCAGCACACTAACCTTTCAGGGGGACTTGCTCTTCTGAGTTGCTATCCCTCCACGATTGTCCACATAGTCGGGTAGTCTCACAGGCCGAGATATCAGCCACGGACTCTGCCTTGCCTCGCGGCTGATTCTCAGCTAGCGCCGGCTTCTCTTGTCACTGCTGGTTCCCCCTCGCACCAGGAGAACACCGGCAGGGCAGCCCAGTCAGCGAGTCATGTCTTGAGGTCAATCGATCGGGCAATCTGCCAGCTCAGGCCCAGACCAGTATTTCACACTGGTAGGCCTCTGTTCCTTGCGATGCTAGGCCGGCGGCCGCAGTCTCCTCAATCTGTTCTCTTGCAATGACCTCTGGGTTGATATTTATATAATTGGAGAGTGTTTTTTCTGCTTCATCGATGGCGCTGCCTCACAGGCGATATTCCCCACGAGTGATGCAGATTCTTGCCAGATTGATCAGGCAGCTTACGGAGCTCACTCAATTAGCGGCCATCTTTAGGCCAAGAACGCTCTGCCTCCCAGTGTAACACACTTAAAGCTTGAACTTTCAACTAAAAAGCTCTTAGCAGGAAAAACACTGAGATTTGCCGCTGAGGGTACATCTTTCTAGTGTATATTGGCAGATTGTCATAAACATTCAAATACTAATATTTTTCAGAAGTTCTGGAAGGACTTATACTTTGAACAAAAGTCCTTCAATATTAATTAATCACTGTTCAGACTCCAATCTACATTTCCCAGTATTAAAATAGTTGCATCAACTGTGCTGCTAGATTCACAAGACATATGCTTCTTCCACTAGTCCAACTTTTTCCACTCTGGTAAGTGCTACCTTTGTCTCAGGATTAACTATGCTATTCATCAGCAGAAGAGTAGTTTCCCATGGAAATGCAGCTTCTCTGACATGATCTTGACCCCTTTAACCATGTGGGTCAGCAAAGGGTGCCAGCAGAGCATCTCTTGCTGACCCACAAAGCTAGCAAAATGCTAGAAATTGAAATTCAGATAGAGCAGAAAACGCCTTTCTCCAGTACTCTGGCAGGCAGTCATACAGGAATCCTGAAGGGCAGTCATGGCAGTTGTCTGCAGGAACTGATTTCTGTGTGTCAAAGCTAATGGAGATATAGTCTAATCAAAGATGTAGCTCAAGGCTAAAATCCAATGTATTTATGTGCTCCATGCAACCTTCTCCTATTAGCGAATTCTTAAGTCCCTATGAATGACTGGTGCATATGTACTGCTCAGAACCAGCCTTGTATACCGACAATGGCCTCAGCTGGGTGAGGGGATCAGGTGTGAGAGCATTGGGCAGAGCATGACACGAGCAAGGCAGATTGAGAGGACTGAGTAACAGCAGGCTTCATCCATATCTCCACTTTACTGGTGGTCGTGTATGAAGCCAGCGATGCTCGTAGCATCTCTTCAGCAAGTGTA
Organism: Lissotriton helveticus; assembly: GCF_964261635.1. Taxonomy (NCBI): domain Eukaryota; kingdom Metazoa; phylum Chordata; class Amphibia; order Caudata; family Salamandridae; genus Lissotriton; species Lissotriton helveticus. Next base: position 777,739,187 of record NC_136059.1, on the reverse strand, counting down.
ACTCCTATAATTCCTGTATTAGAAGATGTACGGGTTACTTTTGCAAGACATTGAAGGAGTCATTTGCATAACGTGGATACGTTTGCCTCTGTTGAACTTAACAGGGTCTTTACCATTCGTCAATCGCAATGGAGACAATTTATAGACAACAAGTCATTTCGTAAATTATGCATACCAATACTTTTCCCTGTGGCACTAAAAACACAATGCTTTGTCAAAATGGAGTTTAGAACAACAAGTTAAAAAGAAAATGTTTCCTGAAATGCTCTACGTACAACAGGGATTCAGATTTGTACAACTGAGGGGCATATTTACTAAGAAGTGAAGGAGTGCGGCATTAGCCTTCCTGGCTTAACGCCACCCTCTGCCACTTCTGAAACACGGGCTGCACCATATTTACGACAATATGGTGCATCCTTGCGTTTCCCCCTGCGCTGGCGCTAAATTTAGCAGCCTAGCGCCAACGCAGACAATCTTGCACAATAGTGCAAGGGTGTCTGCGTTGAGGGGACTATTTTTTAAGTGAACAAAGGTTTCCCTTCCTGCAAATAAACAATCTTTAAATTATGTTTTGTAACTTCTATGTGTGCTGCTTAATGCAGTACACATTTTTTTAAATGATTGTTTATGTGCAGGAAGGGACTCCTTGCTGCACATAAATAATGAATGGAGTTTTGCTATTTCTATGTATGCTGCACAACGCAGCACACATGGAAACAGCAAAGCAAGAAGAAATGAGGAGAAATTAAACATTTCTCCTCGTTTTGCCAGGTTAAGACCAGGTTTTCCCTGGTCTTCATTTTGGCACTGCCTCCTATTTACGCCACCCTTGAAAATACGTGGCAGCGTTAAAGTCAATGGCTGTTTTGGTGGAACGCCCATCGAAATACCCAGTGCCCTTACACGCTAAGTATAGAGTGAAAGGGTGCTTTATTTTTCTTCGGAGACGCGTGTGGGGCAGTCAGGCGCAGGAAATCCCTCATAGCAGGTGCCAATTACCACTACAGACCCCCACCGTTTAGAGGCCCATGGAGCCAACAATACTTTGGCAGCAAGTACTCAATTGCAGAAAGCTTAAAGCAGATAACTAGGCACATCCTAGCCTTTTTAACTTTAATATCACTTTTCTGTCAATACCAGATTTTTGTAACAGACATGAGTAAGGTGGGGATTTGTGTGCCCCGTCCTGAAGAAGGAGCTCTGCTCTGAAACATGTTGAAGCACACACAAGGTGATGTACATTAAAATACAAAATGCCTCATAATCACCCCTTTTTAACAGTACCAGCACGGGGGTCCATTAAAGTTTTTTTGTATACCCCCACGTGCCAGGTCCTTTTTAAAACATCCCTTTAGTCACTTTGGACCCCACCACTCACTTATACTCACAATACCTCACATGAACCACACATAGCCAAAATAAAAAGTGCTCCTGCATAGTCGCAGGTTAGTAGCACGCCGCATCCCGTAGAGGGGTGCTTGGACCCCAATGATGAACCATGACACAAAGGGTCCTTTTGGTGTGTGAGGGGTATTTAAAGAACACTGTGTGCTCCCCACCACTGTAGGGACCACCCATGGTTTCTCTGTGTTTATCTAAATCTGTAAAGGGAGAACAAATCCACCCCCCTCTCTCTCTTTCCCTTGTTGTTATATTTGTTAGCTTTATTTACAAGGCAGCTTTAAGCCATGTTAAGTGGCTTAACGCTGCCTTGTATATAAGGCAAAGCCCCTATTGCCACCTCCCCTGATTGGACCACGTACAAGAAGGGAAGCAATTTCAGGAACGCAGAGTTCAAGTTCGAGTGAGACAGAACCAAGTTCAAAATTTGCCAGACTGGACAATTGGGAGTATTAAGTTCGAAGCAGTAAGAAAAAAATTAAAAAACCAGCAGGGGCGGTATACTGCCCATCATGGAAATGGAAAAAATAAGTATTTTTGTTTTTCGAGTACAGTACGCATTGAAGATGGACAAATGTCAATTCAATCCATCAGCGCATAGGCACAGTACTTTGCAACAGCCTCCAAGAAGAAGTCGTTGTTATCATCAGAAAACAATTCAGTCATCTAATTTAATAACATGAAGGAACATACATGTTCTTTGATAGCTGGAGCCTCTAGCACCATGAGAGGATAACTTGGGTGTTCTTCGAGATAACTGCGTGCGAGGATGTCATGTGCCTCCGCCCATATATTCCAATTCCCTAGGACTCCATACACTGCTGCACATGCCATAATCCCGATACCAGAACAGTCCAACTCATGACCTACTAAGGGACTCATCAGTTGATCATAATCCGGGTTAAGAGGCACCGTATTGAAGAAACACAAATCCAGAGCCCATTCAAAACAGCAATCAGGGCAATGGAAAACAGGGTGCACGCATGTAAAGTAGGAAAACTAGAAGGATAATCCATATGCTACACTCAAGGTGGCCAGAGGCAGCGTTCCATAGTATTCAAGCATCCATTTGCGAAGCTTGAGCAGCCGGGGTAGGTGGTCTTGTGACACAGACTGTGCAGCCATTTTTGAGCAAGCAAAGCAACAGCAGTACACCGGCAGTCAAGGCGAGAATTAATGGTAACCCGCCGAAGATGCTGGAAAAAATAGAATGAAAAAATGCCGGTATCACACCAAATATAGTTTGGAATGAAGTCACAAGGCCAGAGCTTACTACTTTAAAAAAATGCGCCAAGCCAGTTGTTGACGAGGCATTGAATATAGTGTGAATCAAAACGCCAAAATGCAGTGGGAGATCATTATTTAAAAGCGCATGCACCTCGGTGCGGGTGCTTGCCACGTGAAGGACAAATGTTTCACGGGAAGAAGTATGTGCAAATTTTTTCTGTGACAATAGAACCCTTATTCTACTCATCTTGTTGAACTCTGCCTTCAAGGTCAGAATGGAAGGCTAGAAGGACTATCTCATATAGTCTGTCAGGGGGAGCCACTCTAGTGTTAGCTGTTTCTACGGTGATGAACGTGTCAGTTGCTGTCGCCTTCAGATACGGACGCAGGGCTTGCCACACTACTGTAACCTCCACCTCCATGTCAGGTTCTGAAGCTGTGTTCTCACTATCCGTGGCATACCTCGCTGTTAAAGCAGCAACCTTCTTTTTCTGAAACTGAGGGCATTGACGTGGAAAGTCGTCCTGCTTGCCTTTACCATCCGTCTGGCGGGGCTGCTCACGACCTTGTGGGGCACCCCGACTTCTGACGCGTTCTCCTCCACCGGTATGTGAGACCGATGTTTCCTGTAAAGAACGAGGAGAACGTTGATCAGGTACCTGAAATATATCAGGTGACTTAATACTCGCGTGGTCGCGCAAATCATATGTGCACTCAGTAGACACAGGTATTGGTGATGCAAGACGCGACCCTCGTTTCTTTTGCTGCTTCCCTGTTTTTTTTTCTCCAATTTTGTTTACGAGAGACTGGACGGACGTCTTCATTGGACTTAGCCATCTGAGTTTGCAGTTGAGCTGCTGTTTTCGCAAAAGGCTTAACACCCAAACTATTGTGGCCAATGGTCTTATAAGCCTCCACAATGATTTTCGGTGACTGCCGGGGTTTATTGGCTTCGGGGACATTGCGCAAAGCATTCGACACCTGAAAGTTTACAGCATCTCCCTTGACATAAGCAAGGATGAGATCGGAAACTTCGTCAAACACTCCGACAAGTCTCATTCCCAATTCCACAGCCGCCTCCGGACCGTGTTGATCTTGAATACGCATGATCACGGAGGGCAGGACAGTCATAGACGGCGCGTCGAAGCACTTTGCATAGACTGCCTCGAATACTTTACCCCAGGTCTCACAATCGGTCACCTCTGGTACTAAGTCTTTCTGCAAACTAATGGTTAGAATCCTGTGTTTCTCAACAGGAGTCATATTAGGAAACACTGCTTCCAGTTGGTCAAATTTCTTGGCAAGCCAAAAAGGCATCTCGTCCTTATCTTGGGGCGCTTGCCTATAACCGATTTAACCATGACGTCACTGATCTTTATCCCGGCGGGTCCAACTGGGTGCACCACAGCACTAGGTGCCCCCACCTGGATGTTGCGGGAAACATATTGCACTAAAGCCCTATGTACTCAAACGATGGAGGCATAGAGTAATCGTAACTCAGCTATATTGACTGTTTGATAACGTGGATGCGGAGTGAACCTGGCCAAGACTGGCCAAATGGCCCCAGGAATAGACAAGGGACCTAACCGAACCGCATTACTGAGTGGGGAAGGGCGCCATTAAACCAAACTTGATGCTGCCAAGCAGAAATAGGACTCTCATGTGTCCTATATGGTGCATATGCCGCAGGCACCACTGTGTGTGCGTACTTATGGAATGTACCATCATTTGCATTCGCAGCAAGAAACGTAACCCAAGATTAGAAAAGCTCAAATATATATGCTGCATCTGCACTAACCACTAACAGCACCGCCATACCTTCAGCGGTTACCCCATATTGAAATATGTGATTCCGGAGTGGTACGCGACTATGCTGAGCTATGTCAACGTCACCCATAAGAACACAGTATAGAAAAAACTATTGAAATGTAGAGTAGCACAACGAGTAGTAATTCAAAGTGCAAACCGTTTTTAAAATCTCAAGCTTGAAAGAACTTATAATTTATCCATATAGGTAGGTTAATCCGTCACTACCTGTCAACCGGAAACAGGACTGAGGGTGATGTCGACTATTATAAGCATTACTTGAGTGTCTCAAATATAAGACCAAGCGTTAGTCACGCAATGTTACGGGGATTCTGCTCATGCACAGAACTATGCACAGGAAACCAGGACCTCAGTGAATTGTGGTGTACCAAAAAGCTCACCTCAGTACCCAGAACCCCTATACGACTAGCATCAGTGTCTCATTATCTCTTCATCCTATAGCGGAGCTACCAATGATTAGACAACCCAGAACATGCAACTTAGGGTACTCTCAGGAATGGTAGGAATCAAGAACACTCTTTCGTTTTTATTCTCATACCAGTCCACAATGTGAGTAATAAGAGACACGGAAAAGTTTAAAATATTAATTTCAACAACGTCCTCTAAGATGCAGTATTTTTGCTAACAAAAGCAGGTGGAGGATTAAAAATAATACGATCAGCATTGTTACAATTCCATAAAACACAAAGAGAGATATCATGTTATAATGATAGTGGAAACAGGTCATATAGCACCTTGTGAACCACCCTCCCCTGCTAGGAACTAGGTTTTATAATAGAAATTCTCTTAGGCTAAAATGGGGAACCCCATGCCTCCAAGATCAGAGGAAGTGAATCACATCACAGGATTAGCAAAGCTCTTTGTCACTGGAAAAGGTTTTTCTCCAAGTGCCCAAATCATGCATGCAGTGCAATATTAAAGGCACTAGAATTTCAGTTGGTTGCAGCTGTGTGCGTGTTGTGTCTAGAGCCTGGGCCGACCAACCTGAATAACAGCATACATTGTTATGGTGACCATCATGGCTTCTGCACGCAGTGTACAGACAAAGGTCGCGATGTAAGTCTAGGGATGTGAAAAACAGACCGTTCTCAAGCAAGGCAAATCAAGCAGTTTAACTCCTAAAAACAGTTACATGTAGTGTTGTGTGAAAAAGCTGCAAAGTGGCAAAATAGCATTTAAACTTCTAATAAGCTTATGCTAACATGGCAATGTGTGCAAGCAGGGCCCTGTCTTCACTACAATGGGAGGCGTACTCCTGCCCACTAACTGGTGTGCAGACATCATGCGATATGTCAACTGACTTACAACTGTTATACGGTCCAGTAAAGGACAAACAGGAATGAAGTGCCCTTTTACCTCATGGACGGGGCATTCAGTGGTCCAGTAAATCTATGTAAAAAATGTGTGTCCCAGCAACTGATTGGCATGGAAAAACATGCAATAGTACTTAATATTCAGACATTTTATGGTTCATTAACAGGTAGGGCAGACCTTCCCTGGCACCTGTTACATGGCTGAGTAACTGGTGAACATTCCATTCTGATCAGAGTAACCTATGGACAGGTATTTTAGTGGACAAGCCCCAAAGACTGCTTTTTATCTAGGTAAAGAGAAATCACACAGACAACTTTATTTATTTTATATTCTCATATACACAGTTAAAAAAAAATCATATTGCCATCACCAGCAAATGATGTGACAGTGTTGTTTCTTCATGCATTATCTCTGATGTGCATAGAAGTCGTGCAGTCAATTTCATTGTATAAGTCTATGCCATGATGGTCAGTGTATGATTTAGCATTTTGTTTTCAGATTGACATGGTTTCTACAGTTGCACAAACATCTTTGTATCTAGGTGGTGTGTAAATCTTCACATGTCAGAAATGGACAATGCTGCTGACTGATACACTAGAGTGTGTTTCATAGAAGTAAGTACTGTGCTTACTATTAAAACAACGGTGGAGGGAATAGTGTAACCATACTGCTATATCTAACTTCAAGTAGTTGGTGATTCATCATCATTTCATCTTTATTTCGACAATATTGTCATAAAAGAAGTAACATATTTGAACAATAAAAAATTGATGCAATACATGTAAATATAGCAATAAATAAGAAGAAAGTGCAAGTGCCCATTCAACTTATCGTTACATAGCAGTCAGTAAAAAAAGAAAAAATAAGCAAGTGTCCGTATGTTCCTCCTTTAGAATCTAAAGTTTGGGTGCAAGCGCCAAAGCATCTGTACAATTGTAAAAGCTGGATCCAAATTCAGACAGTGTTTACATACATCCTTCTTTTGTTTCACAGAGCTGCCAGAAATTTTGTTACAGCAAATACAATCACAGTTGAAAGATCCGTTTTAAGTATTCTATAGGCTTGCATGCAGTGTGTAATACCCAGATTTTTACATAGAGGAATGATCCAACACCTCCTGGATTTTTTATAGGCGGAGCAAAAGAAAAAAACATGCATTTCATTTTCCTTCTCCGAAGAACAACCAGGGCAATTTTTGGGGGAGGACGGACACCACTTACTCGTAAGGGCTCTAATAGGAAGGGTGCCATATCTCCATTGAAGGTACAACTTTCTCAAAACAGCAGGACTAACATCATCTAAAACAGGCTCACATTGATAAAAATCTTTAATCATTAAAAAAGTAGAAGCTAAGGTGCCAATTTGTGCATTCGATGTGTGAGCAGTTAATTTACTTTCGTAGTACAATTTGACCAGGTACTTGCGAGTGACCTTAGTGCAGGCAGACTCCGGGTCAGACCACATTAGCGGGAGACCTATTCTCCCAAATTCCTCTCTCACATACTTCAGCCAGGGAAGACATCTGAAAGCTCTTGCCTATAGTTCTTGAGCTTATGGGTGGTCCAGAGCCTCCGGCAAAAAGTTAGCGGTTTGAGGCCCAATTCCTCATTTATAGGTCTGAGGCCCAAATCAAGCCTCAACGGCAATAGGGGTGTACTGGGGGGCAAAGCCACCAACTGTCTTAGAAATTTATTTCTCATGACGGTAATCGCAGATCCACACTGGTAACCCCAGAGTTCGCGGCCGTAGATTACTGCCCCCCGTGCCTGTAGTTTATATATTTCAAGAGGTGAGCCAATCGGTTTAACAGAGGATTTATTTAAAAGCTTAAGGATACCCCCCGCTAATTGAGCCAACTTGAGTTGGGATTTTATTTGGTGTGGGACTCAGGTCATAGTTTCATTTAAAATGAGCCCCATATACTCAAAGGTCTGAACCCTTTCTAGCCGGACTCCACCTATTATCGGATTTGGGCGTGTTGGAGCTGGTGGGTTAAAAATCATGAATTTTGTTTTAAGGGTGTTTATTTCCAGGCCCCGTTCCAGACAAAATGACCCAAAGCCATCCAGCACTCGTTGGATGCCCATGGGAGACTTTGAGAGTAATAAAGTATCGTCTACGAACATGATAGCAGAAACCCGACAACCAGCGAGTTTTGGAGTGTCGCTGTTGGATACCGCATTCAGGTGTGTGATTACCCCGTTGACGTAAAGGCAAAACAGGTTGGGTGCCAAGACACACCCCTGTCTCACCCCTCTGCCAACGGGGAATCTAGCTGACAAAGCACCATTTTTCCCACACTGACCTGTGCGAAATTCTCCCTATGGAGTCGGATTATCATGTTTAAAAGGGGGAAAGGAATGCCCAGTTCTAGAAGCACAGTCCATAGTTTTCTGCGCGGAGCCAAATCGAAGGCTGCACGGAGGTCCACAAAGACAGTATATAGTGAACTGCCCTCAATCTTAACGGTTTTCCAAAAAAAGCAGGGTCAGACGAAAAATCTGATTCGTGGTGGATACGTTTTTCCTGAACCCTGCCTAGTAAGGGCTTAAGATGGAAAACTCCTCCGTCCATTCTAAAAGGCAGTCTAAAATCAGCCTCGCGAAGATTTTTTGTGACACGTCAATGAGGCTGATAGGCCTGTAGTTGGCTGGAATTAGAGAAGAACCCTTTTGAAGATAGGGACTATCTCAGCTCCCAGCCAAGTACTAAGGACCGCCATACCCCTTTGGATTGCATTAAATAATACAGTTAAATAGGGGGCCCAGACCATGGGTTCATGTTTGAAGAGGTCGCCTGGGAGTTTATCCAACCCTGGCGCTTTGCCAGCTGCAAGTTTGGAAATAGCAGCACGGACCTCTCCCTCAGTAAACTCAACATCATTAATTTGAGCAGTAGAGCTGGGCACTAATCCCCCTTGTTCCATGTCATTGGTAAGATTCTCCCCTCCATAGAGGGTGCGAAAATGATCTTCCCACACATCCGCAGCAATGTTAGGTGCTACTGCCGGTACCGGGTCGGCCGACCCGTATTAACAATTAGCCAAAACTTCCGTGGGTCTCTTGTTTTGAGAGCAGACGTTAAATTGGCTCAGTTGTCATTATCCCACTCGGCCTTAGCATGGTGTATTAACTGCCTATATTCTAACCTCCTTTGTTTTATCAATGCCCTATTATTATTTTGCTTCAGGACCCGGAGGAGTTCTACTTTTGCCTTTCTGCAGACAGTATTGTACCAAGTGGGTCTATTGCCCGCCCTTCTCCCTCTTGTCCCTGGGGGGTTAAGGACCTCTGCTAGGGTAGTAGTTATTTCCTTGTTAAGATCCCCAAGTTTTAGATATACTTCAGGTGAGGGATACTGCGGAATTAAAGCGCCAACCGCTTCTAATATCGGAATTGCCCGCGTGTATATCTCCGCCACTAGCTCTGGGTGTGTTACAAGTTTGTCCCATCTAACCCAGCGCCTGTTATGGTGATTCACTTGTTTGAACATATCAATTGCACACTTATCCAAGAAACCAGTTTTGAATCTGTAGGACGACTGATTACAGTGGCGGCTGGTATGGAACTAGGTGGCGGGGGGGGAAATAAAATTCACTTACCTGTGCACGGGCACCGTCTCTCCTCCATCGTCTCTCCTCTACTTCTCTTCCTGAAAGTAGCAAGCACACAGGCTCCCCTAAGCCAATTATGGCACTGCTGTTACCAGCATGACAGCAACATCGTGATTGGCCTGGTTCGGCACTCAGACAGGGAGTGGGAGCCTGTGCATATTCTCCACCCAGGCTGTGCAATACAGCCGGGTGGAGAACATGCTAAGTGTGCATGACTGTTTGGCCAGCTCAAGATGGCCAGCCAAACCGTCATGTGCATTTAAGTGCACAAACCAGTCCTGCCCCTGCCGGCTGTGATGACAGCCAAGCCACGCCCTGGCCAAAAACTTGCTCCAGCACAGAAAAATTAAATGATAATAACATTGTGCTAGTATTTAAATTTGTTTTTTTGCACTGTTCAAAATCAGTGGGACAACGCTCCTTCATCTTAGCGGAGGAGCTGCTACTGAATTAGACAACAAATAAGAAAGAACATTGATTGCAAAACTATTTCTGAATCATGGTTCCCTTTTGTAATCCATCTGGACAAGGTGACTAAAAGCAGACCGCCTGAAAGAGAAAGATAACACATTATTTAAAGCACTGTTATGCATGTCGACCTATTTACAACTCTAGACTTCAAATTGTATTGAAACACATATCAATGCTTTGGAAATGGGCTGTTGTTTTTAAACAAACCATTAAAAGGTGTTAAATATATTACCACTTCTCATGATTTGAAGCAGGGATGCGTTTGTTTCATCCGATGCAATTTGCTGAGAGGAGATGTTGACAAAAAGATAGATATTGTGCTCTGAGATACACGATTTTTAACAGCCGTTTGCAGATTACTGCTGCTGGTAATCAGATCAGACACCCTGCGGACCCTCATTAATTACATTTCCCAAGCTTCTATTTATTGCTCCATGAACCTGGTAGGAATGCGGCTTCCTTCCTTGTCTTCCCCTCGGGCCACCATTTGCATTATAGATCTGAATCCAGAGTGTTTGTGAAATTTCAGAAATGAAGATGTAGCCGTGTCACACTGACTGACTACTCATTTAGGAGTGAGGGAATGATTATCCACATTCCTGTTATTGGCATGCTGGCCATGGGCGACTACATGTTTCCCATCTTCAGGCAAGTCTTTCGTAAAAAGGGTGCGTAAAGTTAAATGTATTTGGGCTCTGTTCATTAATAAAGTATTACACCTCTGTCGCAAGTTATTCTATCTGATTATGAAAAATTACTTCTTTTTAGATTTCACTAATATCTATTGGATCCAACTGCAAAACTTGTGGGCTCTGTTTTTGTTGGGCGCATTTATTTGTAGTGTTTTTAATGCACAAGAAATCAAGCTCACACTAACTTGAAACAAATCATTCTGTCTTCCATTTTGGATGTGACATCATAATGTATTACGCGATCACTGTTGATGCTGTAATAAAGAATTGTGGGCTATACACTGAAAGACTGATACTCTCCCAGCATTGCTTAATTTGCATAAAAGTAAGTGCAGTGGTTCTTTTCGCAAGACCACTGCAGCCTGCACCGCTCATCGCCCCAGCCAGCTCTGCTAATGACAGTACCAACACAACTTTTAAGCATCTCTCTCCTACACGTGTGGCAATTCAGACTATTCCGGACCATCTAAAGCTATAATAATGGAAAGAGCAGTAAATATTACTTTTTTTAAAAGTGTATTAACGTATAAAACACAATTATTGTTCTTATCTCCAAATGGGACACATTGCACCACCATGTGGTGGACTGTCACTAGAGACGGTGCTGACAATTTAGTGCTGGTGCAGCGCACCAGAAACCACTGGCTCAAATTAAGTACTGTGTGTAAGTCACATTGAATGCAATGTACCTAATTAAAGATAACCTAGTTGTTCCAGTTTAAATAACAAACTAAGGGCCTCATTTATGAGGAAATCACACCGTGCCACGCAGCAAGTCAACTTGCTGTGATGGAGCGAGGTGGCAAACGCAAAATTTTGTGTACCTCTCGCAAAGTTAATGTCCCATAACGTTAATATTTACTGATTGCATGTTTTGCGAAAATAACCAACCATAGAGTAAAATGCACACATTATTTTTATTATTATACACGGGGAAAACTAACTTTGCCTGCATGTTGCAATAAACCCAGCTAATATGTATTGTTATCGTGTTGTGAACTAATGTGCAGCTTAATTGTAAACAAATGCTTTTTAATGTGCTTATTTTACATGTTTCTGTGTGGTGGAGAGGTCGACAATGTAAGTATAAAATGCATTCATGTGGCTTATCTGCTACGTAACAACTAATAGGGAAACATTAGTAAGGTGGGAGGTAAACAGAACGGGTTTAAATTCAATAATTAACATGAATCTGTGTTTTTTTCTACAATAGTTCCAAAAGTGGTCTCTGAGGCCTATGCGAAAGATGGCTGCTCGGGTAAACTGTGAGCAAGAGCTGAGCTGCGCAGGCGCGCCAAAAACCTGAAAGTCAGAGTGAACTGCCTGTGCTCGAGGAGGTTCAAGGCTACCATGGCCCGGAACCTAGGATGGGTGCCAAGCATGGACGATGTAATGCTTAGAGCCTGGGAGAGTTGATGCATGTTTCAAATGCAAGGAAACGACTACGCCATGGACTGATTTAAACAAAGACCCTTTATTTCTTGCTGACACGTTATGAAAATGATGCTGTAATGGTGAAGAGATGTTCACCCACCTCGATTTTGTCCAATGAGAGACCAAATAAATGATAGTAGTTACAATTTAGATAGATTAAGTTGGAGAAATAGGGTATAAAAACCCCTGGTTTTAGCTAGAAGGGGTCGCTTTTCCGATTTCTACTGGAGATGCTGCCCGATTGCTGACCGATTCCTGGATGTAAGATTCTAATGATTTTTACTTGTTTGCTTTGCAGGATTGAAGGATAAGATGAGGGTGTTAGTTAGGGATGTTAGGAGAGAATGAATTTGGAACTATCTATTCTTTGCTAATCTTCAACTGTTTCCTAAAATAAAGCGATTTTCTTGAGCTCTAAATAAAATGATCATTTTGAAATAAAGTTTAAGATTTTACTGAATAAAGATTTACTAATGCATAAATGTCAGACATGATAAAGTTTTGTTTTGAATAAAAATTAGATAAATGAAGAAGTAAAAGCTGGTCTTTGATTCTTCCTACGCCTATTTTTCATTCTAGTAGATCCATTGCCATTATGGCGGTGTCTGAATAATTAAAGTCTGAATAAAACCATGGTAAAGTGTAAATAATCTGCAGTTGTAAATAATAATTAGTCAAATAGGTTTAGACGCTCCACTAAATGTTACAGCATTTCTCCATTGCGAATTCACTAGAGCCTTGAAGCCAAGTGTAAGTGAACAGGGTAAATGTGCAGTGTTATGGGCCCCACTGATGCATGATTTGTGTGTTTTAGGGAAAAGGTGAGTATTGATTAGAAATGATTTCTGGAGCCGCGCTGTAGCAGGCAGAGGAAGTGTGGCTAGGTAAAGTTACACAGTGAATTAGTCTGTTTCAAAAAAGGAGTATAGCCAAATACTGCGGTGGTATCGTCGCATATCACTGTTTAGGGACCTTAGGTGTGAAAGGATAAATTTCAGCCTTCAAGTATAGGGATCATTCCGTGCTTCCCGACTAAAACTTACTGCTGGGAAAGTAATAGGTCTTAACCCGAGCTTGATTGAAGGGTAAAGGGAGTGGCGTCTCTCTTTTGATAACAAAAGAGGAATTCTGCGGTGGGTTAGATGGACGCGCTGCCTACTGGTAACACACAGTTCATGTATATAGGAATAGGGTTTTCCGTATGAACGTGTGTGAATGAAATTGCAATACGCGTTCAAGTGAAACTCTGGGACTGGCTCTAAGGAGGTGAAAAAGATCTCTGTATGTGCTTTCCTAGAGAAACAAGATTGTTCTTGCCTGATAGAAGGGTAAAGCCAGTAGTGTTGCCTTATCGGCGAGTCTAAAAATTCTGAGGAGATAAGCGTCGTCTACTCCGGTTACAGAATACTGGTGCGCATTGAAAATTCTATCACTTTATTAGCGAAACAGATTAGTGGATTTGTTTTGTGTAAGTTACTAACTGATTTTGTAAAATATCTTGTAAATACGGCTTATTGAAAAAACCCTGTAAGGGGGGGGTCAGTCTTCGCTGCAGAAGCCGGAGCGCTGGTGACGTCAAAAGTGTCGCGCTGGGATTGGTCTGTATGACCAAGACAGAGTAGGAGTTGATTGGTTCATCACAGAAAGCAGCAAAGGCTATTGGTTAAGCACTATAGTGACGTATCGTGTTCTAACTGGTGCATTAGTGCAAACCGCGCTGTGATAGGTTGGTGTTACGGATTCAACAACAGAAATAGTACGCGATCTTTTGAAAGCAGGAAAGTTTACCGAAAATGTCATACAACTATTATGATGATGACAGGAAGAAATGTTCATGGTTTAAAAAGCTGAAAAACATGTTCGTAAAAGACAAAGAGGTAGTTACAAGAGAGGGAAAAATACTTCCTTCACCGAAAATGCCTGCTTCCTATATGTTGACGAAATATGTAAATGTAAATGTAAATGTAAATGTAGCCGTACTTGTAAAGCGCACTGATACTCCTGAGTGTCCTGGCGCTGTACTCATACCACTAGGGAACCCATCCTGGTTTTTCCCCGTGAAATGTCCACTCCTGGGCATCCCCAGGGTGCAACCAGGCATCCCTAGCGCTGTAGGGGGCCATTGTGGAGACTAAGCAAGCTATTGCCCAGAGTTGCAGCGTGGGACCCATGCTTAGAGTAGGCACCGAGGCGAGAAATCAGGTCCGAGGAATTATGAGCCCAAGATCCGCCGAGACCAGCCAAGGCAGGAATTGAACCCTGGTCCCCGGCCAGACCTCTGCATCAGGGTCTGCCGCTCTAACCATTGAGCCACACTTCTCCACTTATAATGAAATATGGTTACCATACGTGTGTTTGGTTGGAAAATTGGGTACATTATACCAAGGATGATGGTGTGTTAGCTTTTCTGGAAGGAGGATCGTTTGATTTGGCTATTCTGAGAAATTTGAGAGACAAAATGATGAAACTTGAACCGAGACCCAGACCAACTCAATTTGAAGCACTAGTTGAGTGGGAAGATGAGATGCATCAAATGGAGAGTGAGAGGTTGAGTAGGCATCTTAGACCGAGAGGTAGAGGCAGAGATTTGTGGGGAGAAACACATGAGACTAGAATGCGAAGATGGAGGGATGGAAGTATGTGCGATGGCATGTATCCCGTCAGATTGGTTGAAGAATATGAGGGACGAAAAAGTACAGAAAAGAAAAAGAATACCGAAGTGGGAAATCAAAGCTATGGTGAAAGTGAATCAGAGAATGCTATTTTAGAAGAAATATTAAATAGGAGACCACCCCCATATCAACCACGTTCTTTATGGACTACCCCAAATGCCCCAATGGCAGAAGAAAGAGTTAATGAATCGCCAAGACAAGCATCAAATTTTAGAGATTTTCCTCAAAGAGTAGAAACAAGATATGTCCCGAGTACACCGATAGGAGAAGCTAGAATTACAGTAACTCCTGTACAAAGTAATGATTCAAACAGAATTGTGCTAAGTGCAGAAAGACGAAGTAATGAACAGCCAAATATGTCTGATTATGAGCGTTCTGCACATGAATTAATTCAAAACCTTACTAAGAATATGGAAGCTGTTACTGTGCCAGTAACAATAGGACCTGTGATACCGGTATTTGAAGACCAGAAATTAAAAGAGCCGAGATTAACTATTCCATTACAGCAAAGTTTACAAAGAGCAAAAGAGAATATTTGTCCTGATCTATCAGAAATAAGGCAGAATTTAAGTGTAAATCCACCATAGTTAACTTTTAATCAAAATTTGTCATGCGGATACCCGACAGGAGCAGAATCTGACTCTGCTACTCCAGAGAGAAGTGCAGATAAAGTAGTTTAACGCAGACACCCATGGGACCATCAGAAAGGAGTTAAGTGAATGGATAAAATCTTTAAAATTAAAAGAGCAGGAATTAAGTGTTGGATGTGACTAAATTAAAAATAGATATGGAAGAATTAATAATTGGAACAATTGGGACAGACAGATTAAAAACTTACCAGGATGATGAGCTCATGTTTTTATGTAAAAGTATAACATGGAGAGCTAAGACAATGTACGATCAATTGGAAGAAGTGGCAAGTGAATGTGGAATAGATTTTTCTAAAATAAAGTCGTTGCAGAAAACCTATCGAGTAGATTTTGCAGAAAGAGACATTGATAATGTGAACACTGCAGGAAGACAAGCTCAGATAAAAGATTTGATTGTGTTGTTGCGCAAATGGGGTGATGTAGACAAATGGAGAGTCAAGTGGGCAAAGAAGAAAGAAGAAAATAGTGATAAGTCTACCTTAGCTTTCCCCATTAGAGAAAAGGGAAAAGTGGCAACTGAATTCCCTATGAGAGAGATTCCTGAAGGAGGATATGTACATGTTCCTTGGAGTAGACAAGATATATTGTCATTTACGAATGATTTCCCCAGATTGAGAGAGAAACCAGTAGAGTGGTATGGACAAGTTGACAGATTTGTAAAGGTGTCAAAGGTATTGTGGATTGATTTTGATGGATTATTTGACATAGTGGTGCCAACAGATTTATGGACGGAATGTAAAATATCTGTGGATTGGCCAAGGGAGGAATATCCCAGAGATGAGAAAACAGGAGCTCCATCACCAGACGTGATGAGAAAATATGAGCAAGTGATAGTATGGTTGAAAAACAAAATACCTCCGAAAGAAACTGATTGGGTAAAGATAGACAGAACAACGCAGGAGCCGAAAGAAACTGTTCATTCATTTTATGAAAGGTTGTTGTTAGTCTTTAAACAGTACAGTGGTTATGAGGAATTAAATGAGAAAGAAATGAGTCACTTTGTATACAGGTTTGTATATGGATTAAGACCAGAAATTTCAGACATGATTAGACATAGCATGATGGATTGGCAGTCGAGTTCAGTAGATAAGGTACTGAGACAAGCAAAATATTGTAGTGAGGAGATTGATGCAAAACAAAAGAAGCTGAAAGAGAAAGCCATGTGGGCACAAGTAAAAGTAGCCGAACAACAAGTAGCAACGATGGAGAATAAGAATGCAGGGAATCAAGGTGGGTTTAAAGGTAAACCTAAATTGGTGGGATATATTGATGAGTTGAAAATGAAAATGCCATGTTTCAACTGCGGCCAGATAGGGCATTGGAAACGAGAGTGTAAATGTCCGCCTAGAGTTAATGGGGAACATACATCATTGAATCCGCAGGTGCAGTTTGAGGTAAATCAGCAGCAACCGCAGCAACAGCAGATAGCAAATCAGCAAAGTCAGGTGCCGCAACCGCCACTGCCATACAGTGGGAATCAGCAGAGATACAGTGCAGAGACAGGATTCAGCGGTGGTGAGCAGGTAAAAAGACCGCAAAGAGTAAATGCGTGTCCTCAATATTGGTTGCAAGAAGAGAATGGCAGTGAGCCGGATGAAAGTTTCTGACGGTGCCTGAGGGAGGAAGAAGAGTGTGTGCTTGGAGCCACTCTTGAGGTAGATCAGTCAGGTCCATTTGTGAGCGGAAAAGTGAATGATGTGGAAATAACTTTCCTAGTGGACACTGGTGCTACCCATTCTACTGTTAGATCAGTGGAAATTCAAAATCTTCCTCTCTCGGATGAGACAATCCAGGTTGTAGGTGTAGCTAGCAGACAAATAAATACTCCTTTGACAAAACCAGTTGAAGTAGAGATTGGGACGTACAAAGATATACATCGGTTTGTGATGTGCGACAGCAGTCCTGTTAATCTGTTAGGCAGGGATATATTGTGTAAAATTAACTGTGCCATATACTGTTCACCAGATGGCATGGAATTGCAGACTCCAGACGAAGATAGTTTGTATAAACTGACAATGCTCATGATTGAGGCAGAACAAGACAAA
This sequence comes from Lissotriton helveticus, assembly GCF_964261635.1. Lineage (NCBI taxonomy): Eukaryota > Metazoa > Chordata > Amphibia > Caudata > Salamandridae > Lissotriton > Lissotriton helveticus. Next base: position 777,721,841 of record NC_136059.1, on the reverse strand, counting down.
CTGTTTCCTGTTTTTGATAAAGAGAAAATTCCTGTTGAACTGAAAGAGGCAGTGAAAGAAAGTGTGTGGAATTTCACTGGAAAAGATATAGGTTTGATGAAAGGAGTTGATCCTGGGAAAGTGTCCATAAAAGAAGGTGCAAGTTATCCGAATATACCGCAGTATAAAATGACTGCCAAAGTAATTGAAGGAATTACTCCAGTGATTGACAAAATGATTGAGCAGGGAATTTTAAGAGAAATCGAGAGTAGTCCTTGTAATTCGCCAATTATGGGATTAAAGAAGCCAAATGGAACATTTAGAATTGTGCAAGACCTGTGAAAGGTTAATAAAAATGTAGTCCCATGTTGTCCAATTGTCCCGAATCCAGCAGTGATTTTGTACCAAATACCTCATGATGCAGAATGGTACACAGTGATTGATTTGTGCAATGCTTTCTTTACTGTTCCATTGCATTCAGAAAGCCAACCAATTTTTTGCGTTTCGTTTCCAAAATCGTATCCTAGCATGGTGTAGAATTCCACAAGGGTACACTGATAGTCCATCTATTTTTAATCAGCTGCTAAAGAAATCGTTGGAAAATTTTAGCATGCCTGGAGAATCTGTGTTTGTACAGTATATTGATGATCTTTTGGTTGCATCAAAAACAAAGGATGCCTGTAGAATTGATACAGTAGCATTATTGAATCATTTGGCTGAGGAGGGACATAAAGTGTCTCCATCAAAATTGCAGTTTTGCCAGAAAGAAGTACAGTATTTAGGCCACAAGATTGCAAAGGGAATCAGACAGGTCACAATTGAAAGGATTAAAATGATACAAGGAATGCAGCCGCCCAAGACTCAAAGACAGGTAAGAATGTTCCTAGGAATGGTGGGTTATTGCAGACAGTGGATAAGTGGATTTTCATTGATTGCAAAACCATTGCAGAGACTGACAAAAGCAGACATTAGAGACCCTATTGTTTTGACCAAAACAGAAATGGAAGCATTTGAACAGCTAAAAACTAAGTTGTGTGAAGCACCAGCTTTGGAATGCCTGATTATGAAAAAGAATTTGAACTGTACTGCAGTGAGCGAGAAGGATGTGCTCTGTCAGTATTAATTCAGAGGCATGGAAGAATGAGAAAACCAAATGCGTATTTCTTAGCTGTTTTGGACCCTGTTGCAAAGGCTTTGCCAGGTTGTCTGAAAGCAGTAGCAGCAACCAGTGTAAGTCTAGAGCAAAGTGAAGGAATTGTGATGGGATTTCCTGTGAGAGTCTATGTACCTCATTCAGTGGAAATTCTCCTCACAAGAGCAAAGACCCAATACATGACTAACAGCAGAATGACACGTTATGAAAGAATAATTTGGGGAGCTGAGAATGTGATAATTGAAAGATGTGTGAATGTCAACCCATCAACACTGTTACCTGATACACTTGAAGCAGAAGTGAAAGGTGAGCTTGATCAGAAGTGTTTGGATGCTCTGGAATATTGCACAAAGCCACGTCCAGACATTAAAGATGAACCTTTGCTTGAATCATATTTTGTGATGTTTGTGGATGGATCATGTTTGAGAACAGAGAGTGGTGTTCTAAGAGCGGCATATGCTGTTTGTACAGTGGCAGAAGTGCTGGAAGCATCTTGTCTGAAAGGAATTCATTCTGCTCAAATAGCGGAGTTAATTGCTTTGATACGATCATGTGAATTGGGAAAAGAGGTGGAAGTAACCATAGTGACTGATATTCAATATGGTTATGGAGTTGTTCATGATTATGGACAGCTCTGGTCCCAAAGAGGTTATTTAACCTCTGCAGGAACACCCATTCGAAATGCAGAGTTTGTAAAGACACTGATTGATGTGATACAGTTGCCTGAAAAATTGGCTGTGGTAAAATGTTCTGCTCACAAGAAAGGAGAGGATTATATCACCAGAGGAAATAGTTACGCTGATGCAATTGCAAAGCATTGCGCCAAGAATCAAATTTCAATCAATCGAGAGAAAACTGAAGAACATGTTCCAAGTCCTTTAATGCTAACCACTGTAGTGGAAACTTGGCAGGAAGTGAAGCAGATGCAGGAAGAGGCAGGAACAGAAGAAAAAGATATTTGGTTAAAATCAGGATGCAGACAAAGGGAGGAAGATAAAATTTGGGTTTACAAAGATGAAAGACCTGTAATGCCCGATAGCATGATTTCAGATATGGCCCGAATGTACCATGGTCAAGCACACATTGGCAGAGACACTATGATTCGTCTCTTTAGGCAGACTTGGTATAATCCTAAATTCAGAAGGATAGCTGAAAGTTTGCGTCAAAGATGCTTGGTCTGCCAGCAATTCAATCCAAACAGAAAAACTGTTGTACGTTTGGGAACCATAGGATGGGGGGGTGGCCCATTTACAAGAGTTCAGATGGATTTTGTTGAATTACCTCCCTGCAACAGACTCAAATATGTTCTTGTGATAATCTGTTTATTCTCTCGATGGGTAGAAGCTTTCCCCACGAGAAGGAATGATGGATTAACTGTTGCTAAACTGTTCTTGCGTGAGATAATACCACGTTTCGGGTTCCCGGTCACGATTGAATCGGACAGAGGCCCACATTTTCAAAACAAATTGATGCAGATAATTTGTGAAGCTCTAGACATTCGCCAGAAGCTACATTGTGCATATAGACCTGAGGTTTCAGGAGTAGTTGAACAGGTGAATGGAACAATTAAAAATAGAATTGCAAAGATGTGTTTGGCAACAGGAATGAAGTGGCCAGATGCTTTGCCACTTGTGTTAATGACATTAAGAAGCATAACTGACAGAAAAACTGGATTAAGTCCTCATGAAATCTTGATGGGAAGGGTGATGAGGCAGGCTTATGTACCAGTTAATAAGTTGCTAACCATAAATGATAACATCATTCTGGATTACTGCAAGAATCTATCTGACGTAGTAACTTCTGTGCTCCACCAGGTGGGAACTGAATCAAATACCAAAGAGAAAATTCCAGCTCATGATCTAGTCCCTGGGGACTGGGTGCGAGTGAAAGTTCATCGTAGAAGGAATTGTCTGGTACCAAGGTGGCAAAGACCACGTCAAGTGCTCTTGGTCAGTACTACTGCAGTTAAGTGTGCTGGACTGAAAAGGTGGGTTCATGCTAGTCACACCATCTGTGTGCCTGAACCTGAATACCCATAGGACGGTGAAAGTACAACTGACTCTGATTCTGAAGGTGATCCAGATATTGAAGATCGACAGGAACGTCTACATCTGGAAGTATCAGAAGCCAGTTCTGCGTCTGAAGGTGAAGGTGAAAGGGAGATTGTTGAAATACCAGATTCATAAGATAAACTTGAAGGTCGAGAATCGGTAAAGACAAGCACCAGTAAAGACCGTGAAGAAAAAGTTGTTGAAAAAGAGAAAACTGAAAAGCAAACTGAAGACTCTGAAAGCAGGAATGGAAATCTTGAAACTGGAGAAAAGGAAGTAACTCACGACAATGATGAGATTCCAAGTACCAGTTATGAAGGTGTTCCTAACAGAGTAACAGTAGAGATAACTGAAACTGATGAAGACAAAGACATTGTAAAGATCATAATCAATGATACAGTAGAAGACACTGAAAGGGAAACTGATGACAGTGCAGATGAAACTCCATTAAGAAAAAGCACAAGAAAAAGAGCTTGGAGAGTGGAGCATAATACTATAGAGCCGAAAACTAAGAAAGTCTGCAAAGGAGACAATTGGCCTAAAGGAACTGGAGGATTAAGATTCAAAATAGTGAACAAAACGAAAGAGCAAGAAGACCAAGTGAATGAGATCTCTAGCCAGAAGGAAACATTGGGAAAGAAAATAGAGACTATTCAAAGGACTAAAACAGTAAGACGTCCAAATCAGAGGTACAAATCACCTGAGTGGCCATACATTGTACTGCCACCAATTGTTGAAGTTAATAGTAGTCAAGAAAACTTGTACAACCCAAAGTAAATTGGGAAAAGTGAGGTAAGAAGTCAATTAAAGAACTTGAAAGTTAGATGCTAAAAGTATATGATATTCAAATAAAAAGTCTGAAGTCCTGTGAGAAAGATTTGTAAATATAGAAGAGGTCAAAGTTGACAAAAGGTCGAAGAAAACTTGTTAGAAAATCTAATAATAGTATAATTTAGAATAGAAACTGACATAAGGTCGAAGAAAACTTGTTAGAGTGCTAAGTGGTGCGAACATTTCTAGGTGACATAAGGTCGAAGAAATGGTGTTAGGGAAAATAGCAATGAACAATCATAGAACGAAATGTTCTATTTTTAGAAAATGGTGTAGATGCTTTACAATATGTATGGGGTTGTTGATGGTTTTGTGAGTAATTTTAGCTATTGTGATTCCTTTCCAAAGTAATTTAACAAAACTAAAGCCAAATGTGAGTTCAAGTAAACAAAGTGAGAAAGAAAAGGTGCCTGAGACTCATGTGTATAAACCAGAATTGCATCAAGATAGATCCATCAGTGATTACACCAAGAATACTTTTTCAAAGTTATTGCTTGAATGTATTAAAAATATGAATGTTGATGACTGTTATGTTTGTGTGAAATTGCCAGCATCAGTGTCAGAAGGGGTGACCTATCACCACCTTCCTCTTACATATGGGGTAACTTGTAGTGAACTTGCAAGTTTGTTTTACAAGACTGGGAAACTGGAGTATCATTACTTTAATGTAGATGAGATATTTGCAAAGTTAAAGATTGACAACACCTTAAATAAAAGAAAACATGCAGAGGTAATGGGAGAATATTTTCAAGAAGTAGATGACAGTTAACACACGAGTATATATTTAATAATAATTTGACATGTAAAATGAGAGTTGAAGAGAAGGCATTCATAAACATGGTTGAGGAAAGGAGAATTGCTTACAAACGAAAAGAGAAGATGAAACATGCAAAGTCTAAATATTACACATTTGATGATGAGAACATTGAGGATAAAAATGTGAATGTAGCAATCAATATAGATGCACCAATATTGGGAAAATGTTGTATTAGGAGAGAGAATCCAATGTATGACAATTATTTTGTGGGTGCAAGTCAATGTGAGGATACCTATAGAATTATAGGGGGTTGGGGATTTAAAGGAGGAAATGATCCTGTTTTTCCTGGAATTTATTTCATATGTGGGAATAGAGTCTATTATATAGACTGCCAGACCACTGGTATGGGACATGTTATGTGGGTTTGGTCTTTCCTAAAATTTTCAATGTAGATAGAGGTACTAATGGAAAGCATGAGATAGGTAAAGTTTTAAGTAGAAAAAGAAGAGATACTGTGTTAGAAATGTTAGGTGATGTATTTAGAGCACTGATACCAGCAGTGGGATTTTCTTTTAAGGCATATAGAATCAGAAAATTGTCTACAATAGTTGATAAATTAACAACAGATACAGCAGGAGGATTCCTAATGGAGGATACTAAAATGGTTGCTATGAGAGCTATGGTTATGCAAAAACGACTTACCCTTGATATAATTTTAGCAAAAGAGGGAGGAGTCTGTGGAATATTGAAAGTTCAACATTGTTGTACTTATATTCCAGATAAAAGTCAAAACATTGAAAAGTATATTATAAATATTACAGATTTTCACAAAGAAATTGAACCACTGGAGGTTGAAGGTGTCCTTGAAAGACTGGGTAAAAGTTTATCAGCAATTAAGCACTGTTTTCAAGATACAGGTAGTTCAATTATAGGTAAAATACTAATATCGATAACAGTCTTAGTGGTAGTAATCCCTATGATAAGGTTATGCTGTATATACAAAGCTAGAAGAGATTTCAGAAACTTGATAAAGAAAAGGAATGAAGAACGATTAGCAAGAATGAGAGAAAAGAATGAGATAGAAATGGAGGAAGTAAAAGAAAAGGTTTTCAAAAATTCAAAAGAAAAAGAGACAAAAGTATAGATGACATTAACAAAAAGAATTTGAAACATGTTCTGCTAAATTTTCAAAAATGTTGAGGGTTATTTGGTGATAAAATCACCAGATGAGGGAATTGATGGAGCGAGGTGGCAAACGCAAAATGTTGTGTACCTCTCGCAAAGTTAATGTCCCATAACGTTAATATTTACTGATTGCATGTTTTGCGGAAATAACCAACCATAGAGTAAAATGCACACATTATTTTTATTATTATACACAGGGAAAACTAGTTCCAAAAGTGGTCTCTGAGGCCTATGCGAAAGATGGCTGCTCGGGTAAACTGTGAGCAAGAGCTGAGCTGCGCAGGCGCGCCAAAAACCTGCAAGTCAGAGTGAACTGCCTGTGCTCGAGGAGGGTCAAGGCTACCATGGCCCGGAACCTAGAATGGGTGCCAAGCATGGACGATGTAATGCTTAGAGCCTGGGGAGATTACTCTTTTTTATAAGTGGTCCACAAGTTTGTGGTTCCAGATTATTCACAGATCGAGGGCAGGGCACGCCTTAGCGTACGTGCACCACCCAGGTCTTTTTGGTCCTGACGAAAACCGACAATTTAAATATGGTTGAAACATGTAGACCTGTATTTTAACCACATAACACACGTCTTTATTTTAATACGCTACACTTCTTTTAACACCGAAGTCTACCTAATTAGGCATAGGTGTTACACTTGTTTTTACAGGGAGTTCAACCACTCAGGAATAAAGCTCTTGAGTGAGTAGTGTTGATTCCTTTTTAATATCACTCACTGCATTTTTAGCACTGTACATATAAAAAAACAATATCCCGCTCCACTGTAGTCAGGTGTCGTAGCACACCCTGTCGGCACTCGGCCTTCGGGGTGGGAACCCGATGATGAAGCATGTCACCAACTAGGTTGGTGAGTGAGGGGTCTTCTAAAAGGATTATCTTTATCCTTTAAATGGTTGGGCACACCATTTCCTACTGCAGAAGATTCTCTTGCAGAATAACCCAAGGGGACACTCCTCCATTCTGTTGTTTAAAGTATTAATTAGGGGACCAGGAGTACCCTCCCTACACATATGTAGAACTCCCTTTCTCTCTCTTTTTGTTTGAAGTAAGTTAGGCAGCGCACAGCTGTGAGAGATACACATAGTTTTACCTTACACTACAACACCACTCTCAACCATGAGTGAGTACCAAGGCCTTTCCTATACCTCGGAAGAGGTTGATGCAATCATGGGAGATCTCGCGGTGTTCGCAGACACGAACATTGCTCAGAGTATCTCACAAACTAAGGATTGGGAAAATCTGACGGAAATGAAAAGGAACAGGATCAGGACGATTTTACATGGTACCATCCTAAAGCAATACCTTACAAACAACATGGCACCCAAAGGCCTACTTGTCACAAATGCGCCTCGCATCTTTCTTGAAGATGCTACATTCCGAATAGACTGGGCGTCGATAGCGTGGCACTGCACGCACTACTGGATAGTCCTGATTCTGAAAACTTCTTTGAGACTATCGGAGAAAATACAAGTAGAGATACAACTAGCGGAGGGCCACATAAAATCTACAATATCCGGCTACAAAAAGAAACTAGATGAACTAAACAGAGAATTTAAGGACTACAAAGAAGATCTAACACAACAGAAGGTGCAGAAATTTCAAAAGGATTTGAAACGCTTCTCCCATTTAAAAGCTTATCCATACTCAGATCCTGATTATAAACCACTGACAAGTGTAGATCAGGATTCAGATGCCTCAAGTAACAGCTCAAGTGCCAGCAGTAATTCTAGCACTGGAAATACCAGACAAAGAGGAAGAGGCAGAGGACGTGGAAGATCTCAAGGGAGCTGGCCCTCTTTCAATCCCATGCCTATGCAAGGCTATCCTGATCCCTACAATCAACCTCAGAATTTCCACATGTACGGTTGGCAACCACCGTTCCAACAACCATTCTACCCACCCAACACCTACAGACCGCCTTGTTTAGGCCTGGGCGGGAGGGGAAAGGGCAGAAGAAGAACCGGCAACCAAGGCAACCAGAGCAACCAAGTACACTGGGCGACAGAAGACCAGACCCTGAACCCAACAAAGAACAAAACACCGCAAGCGGGACCCAGCAACCGGAGAGTCTAGTGACCAATCTGGCGACGAGACCCCTCTCTGAACATGAGGAACATGTCCTTAATAAAGGTCTGGGATTCGTACCCACTGCGAATCTCGACAAGTTCAAACTTCATTGCGAGCTCTCAGGTTTCTTTCGGAAACTGAAGCTTAAAGCCTTTTTCGAGAGAAAAGATGATACAACATCTAATGAAGAGCCGAATGAGACTGGTCTACGTAACAAATCCACCTTCATGCCCCCTCCGCACACCATCCCAGTGGAAGTAACCACTTTCGAGCAAGCAGTTTTCAATGAGGTGGAAAAACTCCAACCAAAGAAAACATTCATGAATCTAACTAAACAAGAGAAAACTGCTCTCGATAATCTCAAAAAATGTGACACCATAGTGATAAAATCTGCAGACAAGGGTGGAGGAGTGGTAGTGCAAGATAAATCAGCGTACTAAAATTAATGCCTGAGATTGCTGTCAGATGAGACAAACTATCGTAAATTATCTTGTGATCCCACAGAGGACCTTCGAAGTGAAATAAAATCTTTAGTGGAACATGGGGAAACAAGAGGATTTATCTCCAAACAAGAAGCCGATTTTTTGTGCAAAAGTGAAGGGAAAATACCATATTTTTACACACTCCCTAAGATGAACAAAAATAAAATCCCCCCTCCTGGGAGACCAATAGTGTCTGGTTTGGGATCACTGTTGGAACTACTGTCAAGTTTTTGTGATGTTTTCTTCAAAGACCTAGTGCAGAAGACCAGCACCTACCTGCAGGATACCAAAAGTCTGCTAATACTCCTGAATAACCTCAAAGTCAATGACAAAACTATACTGGTGAGCTTCGACATAGAAAGCCTATACACCAGTATTCCTCAGGATGCCACTCTGAAAGTCCTTGAAAAAGCTTTGGAAAAAGAGGAATGGGTGTCGAGAACACCTAGGCAGTTAATTTTGGAATGTGCCAGATTGGCCTTGAAGAGGAACTTTTTTGAATTTGAAGGGACCCTGTACTTACAAACTGGAGGTACTTCGATAGGGAGTACCTTCGCGCCGAGAGTGGCGGGGCTCTAGGTCTTCGATTTCGAAGAGAAGTATATATTGAGTGACCAGAACCCCTTTAGACCTCAGATCCTTTTCTGGAAACGTTATATCGATGACGTCCTGGCCATTTGGCAAGGACCAGAGGAGACTCTGGTCTCTTTTTTCGAATGGATCAATTCGTGTGATGAGCATCTGAGATTCACCTATGTGAAGGATCACTCTACAATGGTGTTTCTGGACCTAGTAATCACCAAAGATAATGGTCACTTGGAAACACGTACACATTACAAACCAACTGCCCAAAACAATCTGTTGCGTTACGAAAGTTTCCACCCTAGACCGCTCCGTGAAAACCTCCCATACGGACAATATTTGCGGCTTCGGAGGAATTGTAGTAGGATTGAAGATTACAAGGACCAGGCCAGCAACCTCACACTTAAACTGAGAGACCGGGGTTATCCAAACAGGATTCTGAGTAAGTGTCAAAAACGCGCACGGAACCAACCAAGGGATGCGCTTCTGGAGAACATAGAAAAAACCACGGATGAAACACCTCTTACATGTGTCACAACATATAGTACAGTGTCCAACCAAGTACCCAAGGCAATTATTAAGCACTGGTCAATCCTGAACACAGGAAAAATGGAATGGGTCAAACCTCTCCTTTCCTTCCGAAAAGCAAGAAGCATAAAAGACTGCGTGGTGAACACCAGACCCCTTAAAAAAAACATGGAAAACCTATCAGTGCTTAATGCATGGGGCTTGCCTAAGATCACTGGTCACTACAAGTGTGGGAATTGCAGTGTCTTCCCACTAACGACCAACACTAAAACACTTCAGCTAGAACCTGGCAAGACCTGGACCATTCGATGTCACACGAATTGTAATAGTGACAACGTTGTATACAGAATCACATGTCCATGTAACCTCCATTACATAGGCATGACCAGTCGAAAAATAAAGCAACGGATTTCTGAACATAGAAGTACGATAAGATGTAAAAAATCCATGACAAAACTTACGGAACATTTTTTATCCTCAGGCCATACCGCGGATGATCTACAATGGACTATCACTGAACAATTAGATCCAGGAAACAACCAACGTTTGTTTGAAAAAGAGCAAAGATGGATCTATAGATTGTCCACACATAAAACTGGCTTGAATGATAATATTCCTTTGAATGCAATTATGGGGTAATATCACACCACCCTACAGAGGAGCGTTTGCTTTTGAACTAATACCTGTTTAGACCCCAGTCCATTTAATATGGCCCAACAATTTGGGACAATACGTGGATGGGCATTTGACCTGACCCTTCCTGTTTCTGAAACATTTCCCGCTGTTTTCTCCCTTTCACCTGTTTTTTTTTTTAACATTTGCGCGGCTGAATTGAGTGGTTGCACATCTTTCTAAGACAACCGACGCCACCTTCCCTTGCACTTATCTATAAATCCGCTCGTTTCGTTATGTTACGTGTGGCTTTTTAAAGAAAACTAGGTTACGTGATTATTCCGCTCTTGGAACCCGGACGCCCATGGAGCTGGCAATTACCAAGCTCTAAGTAAGCGTCCTCATTGGTTGCATTCTCCTTGACCGATCACTTTATTACCACTTCCTAGACGTTCTCCGAAGTAGCACGTGTGTGGTGATAGAGTGGGTATTTGGGAGAAGATGTAGTGTCCATGCAGCTTTTTCCGCACTGTTTGCCGCTGATCTACCTCCTTGCGTTACCTTGTGACGCGAACGCTCTTCTCCGAGAGGCGGTAGGTCATTAATAGACCTCGGGATGGATGATATTTACACTGACACCGCACGTTTGGATGTGACACACCCTCCTTTCATCATTCTCCCCAGCAGGCACTCGTGATTTAGATACCGCGATCCGGGTGCAGCCACTTTGAGCATGAATTTGAACGCTCTACATGTTACATGTACAACAACTGTTTGTCTATATGTCTTTGTGATCCCACCCCCCTTTTTCTTCACAGGTTTTTTCTTCCCAGACACGGGAGAAGATTACTCTTTTTTATAAGTGGTCCACAAGTTTGTGGTTCCAGATTATTCACAGATCTAGGGCAGGGCACGCCTTAGCGTGCGTGCACCACCCAGGTCTTTTTGGTCCTGACGAAAACCGACAATTGAAATATGGTTGAAACATGTAGACCTGTATTTTAACCACATAACACACGTCTTTATTTTAATACACTACACTTCTTTTAACACCGAAGTCTACCTAATTAGGCATAGGTGTTACACTTGTTTTTACAGGGAGTTCAACCACTCAGGAATAAAGCTCTTGAGTGAGTAGTGTTGATTCCTTTTTAATATCACTCACCGCATTTTTAGCACTGTACATATAAAAAACAATATCCCGCTCCACTGTAGTCAGGTGTCGTAGCACACCCTGTCGGCACTCGGCCTTCGGGGTGGGACCCCGATGATGAAGCATGTCACCAACTAGGTTGGTGAGTGAGGGGTCTTCTAAAAGGATTATCTTTATCCTTTAAATGGTTGGGCTCACCATTTCCTACTGCAGAAGATTCTCTTGCAGAATAACCCAAGGGGACACTCCTCCATTCTGTTGTTTAAAGTATTAATTAGGGGACCAGGAGTACCCTCCCTACACATATGTACAACTCCCTTTCTCTCTCTTTTTGTTTGAAGTAAATAATAATTAGTCAAATAGGTTTAGACGCTCCACCAAATGTTACAGCATTTCTCCATTGCGATTCACCAGAGCCTTGAAGCCAAGTGTAAGTGAACAGGGTAAATGCTTAGTGTTATTGGCCCCACTGATGCATGATTTGTGTGTTTTAAGGTTTCAGGGAAATGGTGAGTATTAATTAGAAATGATTTATGGAGCCGTGCTGTAGCAGCTGCACTATGTGACAGGGAAAGGGCAGGCATGCACAATATTTAAGGCAATACTGTGCATTCCTGTCCTTTCCCTTACACTGGGGCCCCTTTTTGAAGCCTAACGTCGACACATGCATTCCTTGGACCATGGTGCAAGGGTGTCTATGTTGCTTGCAGGATTGTTTTGGTGCAGGAAGGGGCACCTTCCTGCACAAAAACAATCCTGGGATATATATTCCTCTTTTATGTATGCTGCAGAATGCAGAACAAATAAGGAAAAATAGAGATATTTCTCCTTGTTAAGCCTCCCTGGGAAGGTGTACATTTTTGGCGCATCCCCAGGTTTACAAGTTCTTGTAAATCTGGGGATGTATCAAAATCCATGGGAGTTGCATGGGAACACCAACGAATGAAACTCCTACTAAGGGCAGAGTAAAGCAAAGCAGTTATTTGTGCTGTGTTGCATTAGTCCTGATATTTTTGAAGCCACTCAGAGCCACTCAAATGGCTTTGCATGACTGAAAAAATCTGATTTAGAGGTTTGCATTAGGCAAATACCACTTTGTGTGGCACTAATGTGATGCAACCCTCTCATAAATGAGGCCCTGTGTATCAAGTCATGTCACCTGAATATACTCTGGGAACATATGAACCAAATGTAGTAGAATTATGAGACAATCTTCAAAGGTATTCTGTAATATAATAATTTACTTTGTTGTTTCCCATTGATGCATACTCTCAGAACTATGCATTGATGTAGTGCATGTATGAAATCCTTTGTCTAAAGTTCTAAAAAATCACCTGCATTTTCAGTTTGTAAGCCCTCACCTTTTCCCTTTCTTAGAAGGTGAGTCTATGCTGGATTTTCTGTAGAACTTTACAGAGTTCTTATTGTACTTTATGCTTTATATGCCTCCATGCTTAACTGATTGATAGTCCAGCTTATGTATTTCTGTACATATATTCTTTGAGTAAACTTTTAAACTTCAGTCCTTGTCTGTCATTCCATTGAGAATGTTTACACCTTCATCCTAAAGAGTGAGACTTAATAAAGTAGACACTGGTCCATCGGGGAACAACAGAGTCAGTTAGGGATTACATCGCTCCCGATTCAAGTTGTTGGTGCATTGGAAGTAAATGAGACAAAGGTTCGTGCACTAACAAGCTGAGCCTAACACCTATTTTCATCAGGATTCATTAGGGAAATATGTGAAAACAAACGTTTGCTTCTATTCCCTCTGTACAGAGGTTTATGTGGCCAAGAACATCGTCCAGCGTTAAGTTTCCCCACACAAATGGACTTCATTTATTTTTTTGCTCAAGGGAAAAATATTTTTCCCTTGGAGAAAACCGTTCTCATCCCCTCCTGCCCCTCTAGAAATGTAGGGCTGATCTGATCTGCTCTCCTTCCCACCCAAGAGGGAAAAAAAGCAGCCCATACTAAAGTACATTTCCTACCATTCTAGGGTGGGAACGAATGAGATCGTAGTATAGGAATGGCAACAAACTTCCCTGTTTGTTGTGTTCCCAAACCATGAGTGCCATTGGGCCCAACCAGCAACCATCGACTTGAATTAAGCACTGTTTTTCCCACACCTTATGTAGATTTACAGATGACAAAATATCCACACTTATGAAGGAGACCACCACCCCTTTAAAGGGACTTATGCCTGCCAGATATCCTTTGTGAATTCCCATAGAAGTAAATATTTAAAATTTGGTAGTAATACTAAATTCGCGACCACATTTACCTTTGTGAATAGGACCCCATAACTTTTGTCTGGAGCCTTTGAGGATAAGAAGATTTGAAAGAATAAGATCACCTCACGTGTGCCACTTTGTACTTGGTATATGTGAAGGTGTGAGAGGGGTCTGAGTTGTTTTTCTGAGAAAGAACTCAGCAAGGCCCTTATGTTGCAGATGTCAGGCATGCCGATGTGATAACACATCACCCAAAATTACCAATACCATGGGTGCCAGTCATTTTTGGGAAACAGGAATACTGTGCCATTCCAATTTTGACCCCGAAAAATCCCTACAAAATGGGAAATTACCACTTAAATCTGTAATACCACGCAAAAACATGACCAAAATCCTGACCTGGAGTAAAACACTGATTCACCAGTAGCTCACATTATCCGCTGACTGAATATTACCTGTAAACTCACAAGGGAGGCCTTAAAACCATTCTGTCTGTGTCCGAGAAGCTTTCAGAAGCTTTCCTCTTGATTATCCAGTAAGGAATGCATGCAAATGCTGGATTTCCTGCTCTATGTATGTCGGCTGCGTCTGGGACTTCTTGGCATTTCTTAAGTCTGAGTAGAACCTTACTGTAGTGTAGAAGCACCATGGACAGGTACAGTTGTAGTCTAGGGAAGAATAATGACCTGTACACCACTTCCTGTGAGAGGAAGGAAAAGGACAGGAAGTAGGGGACAAAGGAGACAATGGAGGCCAAGGAGTGAAAATAAGCTCAAGTGGTGATAGGCACTCTCAATAGCAGACAAATGATCAAGCTAGAGAAGATACTTTTTATAAATAAAGATAATTGACTCCCATAACTCTGTTGGTGTGAGGTTCCTTCAGCATGGCAATTTGACAGTTTCCATGAGCTTCACATGAGCTTGCTGTTGGCTGTGAGTATAGTGGGGTTTTGGACAAACTACAACACTATCTATGTCTACAACACAAAATTGTGTACCCCAGCAAGGATCCAGATGCTGCTTATTGGCTTATTTTCGTAGGGTAAGAAAAAATCTAGACAGATTCTTGCTCTTTGTCTGGGCCACAGATATGGGGCATATGCTAGTCAAAGAGATGGATAGGAGGGCAGGGGGTGTCTGAATCTTACGTTTCCCAACTAAAAAAGCGTCAGGCTGCAGGGTTGAGGAGTGAGATGACCAAGGTTCGGGATAGACTGTTTCCATGAGAAACAGGGTCAGTACTGATTTGTATTAGATGGGCTTCTGTCTAGAGTGGCACAGTCGGTGAAAAACAATGTGTCTGGAATGGTACCCCATGCGATTGTCACTAGTTAGGCTATTTGCAAGCATTCATCCAATCACCTTTTGGGTGTTTGATTGCCAGTAGTATGCCTGGAAACCTGATGCAGGTGTAGCTTTCAAACCCTTCTACCCCCATGTTTTGTGAATTCCAACGAGTAATACATTTGTACCCATTCAAGGAGTGCTTCTGTGGTTGTTAATGTTCTGTTCATTTGTTAAATAAGTAAATATACATTTATGTTTCTGCTCCAAAAAATAAACAAGTTAAAAGGAATTAGAAATATGAGAACAACAAGAAAAACTGTCACAGACACAGCAAACCCAACTCGTGACCTCCAAACCAATTACAAGCCTAGAGGGCATTTGAAGGGTTTTACTTTGGAACCACAACCCACCCCCCAAATCTATGCTCTTGCCTGCCCTACCAGGGCCTGGTAGTTCTCCATGGGAATGCATGACTTTGGTCATGTACAACACAACGGCCTGTATTTTCACTGCACACACTTCTCCTTTGTCTGCTACGAGAAGCCTTGATGGTAGAGATCCAGTTTCCACATCTTTTACAAATCATTTTAGGAAGTGACTGACTGACCCATGTGCTAATGCAAAATTGCAAATAGAGGTGGGCGTGACAGAAAATTAAAACGGCAAGCCGAGCCAAGGATCTGGCTTGGGTGCAAGAGTTCATGTGTGAGCCAAGCCATGAAAACCTTTGGCAGGTATATTGTGCAACAGACATATGTAAAAGCATGATGCACTCTTCAAAATTCAAAAAAGGGTATTATTTCTTTAACATGTGGAAGCGTTTCACCTTAGTACATCAGAATATATCACTGCATAGACAGATATTTGTTAAAAGTGATAGTTTTAAATATGAACTTCAAATTATTAATGGCTCACCCGCATCTACCATACCATTAAAGAACTAAGAGGCAAGTCAATAGTCATGTAAACCCTATATATTGAAGAGCTTATTTTCTAGCTGAGTCTGGTGGCTTAGTGGACTAATGCGTCCACTGTAGGGACCTGTTCAATCTCATGCTCACAGGTTCAAATTCTTTCAGATCTACTCAGCCTTTCATCCATCTGAGGTTGAGAACATGAGTACCATTTGGTAAAAATAAATATCTATTATTCAGTGCGAAGATACCCTTGGGTGAGCGTCCGCTTTGCAAATACACTTGTTATGTTATTATAGATGGAGCAATATTATAGTATTACATCAAACATACAACACAAATCATGAACTCAAGCAAGTAAAAGTGCTCTCATATGTAATAACAAAGCAAAATGAGGGTCTGTGAAATATAATTTTTTTCCTAATTTTCACAACAAACAATCATTAATTCCAGGTTATCTGGTATCACATTTTGGAATTCCGGCAGCAGATATATATCCTTGGTGCACAATGAGAACAACAACACAGACATAGAAGACCAGATTCAGGGCTCCCAGAATGAACTACTAAACCAAGGATGCATTTATTTGGGGGTCTGGCACATCCCAAAGATGCCCCCCGAAACTCCAGTCCCTGCACAGATATATGTAGTTTTAGTGCATTTCCCCATTTTGATTGTTTGTTTCAATCTACCCTGTTTTTCTTTGACCACAATGGGACATGCTTTTTGTTGGTATATCCTTAGATCATGGCTGTAGCCGTACCATTCACAGTGTGCGAGGAGTACAGACCCCATACCTGGGTGACTGTATATCTGAAACTTTGGGGCAATGCATTGACAAGACTGCTGAATTAAGGACAGCTTGGAAGAGCCTGCTCAAGGGTAATGAGTCCACCTCATCAGTCACCTCTGCCAGTTTCTCTCTGGCCCTCCATTCAGATGGGATAATGCAGTCAGAGGTTTGGCCCCACAGACTGGTTGCAGTCTTATTTCTGATATTCTTTATTTTTACTCCCCCTCAACACCCCTAGTAAATGTTTAGACAATCAATGCCCGTTTATGCCTGTTTAACATCTCTGTCGGCTCAACTGATTATGTTGGACAATGTGACGTGCTCAATTTCTTTCCCGCTCCCCGGCAGGTCCCTCAACCTATTCCCTCTGCTCACCGGCCCAGGACTCTCTTCACCCTCCAGGTGGTCAGGAAGTCTACTGCACATGTACTGATGTACTGTACATCAGCAGGGTACAGTACATCTACTGCATATTCTGATGTCAGTAAGCAGCAGCAGACGTCAGCACCGCATGATTTCTTTACTTCAGTGGTCGAAGGCACCAAACACTTTCCAAACTTATCCTGGAATTGGTAATTGTTGAACCCAGTAAGGTGCGTTTATCAAAGGGATTAACTCTGAACAGCAGCTTAACGTTATTCGTCCTGGCATTGGCTGGGATATTTGGACCCTATCAGATGACACATTGTTTGCATTAGGAATACCATAAGTGCAAAAAAGAGTGTTCGGACCAAATAAGGTTTCTGTAGCCATCCTTAAGATCAGGGTTTTAAGTGGGCCCCAATTATACCCTATATTCATATCCTTAACTGCAATGGCAAACAAGCATTTGCAATGCAACAAGTCTCGCATTCTTTTTAAAAGTTAGAGCTATTGGCGTTGTAATCAGGGGCAGCTCCTCCATGTGGGAGGAGGAGCGTCACCCCACTTGCTTTCTCGGAATGTGAGAAGCAGTAACATATAAAATGGTATACCAGTAACATAAAATGGTATACCATTTTAAGGTACTGCTTCATGCACTGTGAGAAATCACAAGGGTTAGGTTAGGTCCTGCAGCAGGGCAGGGGAGGAGTGGCTAGCCCAATGTTGTGGGACTGGACTATTTGGTCAGCCCTCTGGGGCTGACTAAACCAGTCATGCGTACTCTGTTATTTTCTCCATGTAGGCTGTGAGCAGCCTGCACGGAGAAATGGACTCCCCATAGATGCGTGTGCGGTCGGCATCCCAGCCAATCACAACGCTGCCATTGCAGCGTTGTGATTGGCTTAGGGGAGGGGAGGGGAAGGAGGCTGCCTGCTTCCTGCGGATACGAGTAAGCAGAGACGACGCGGGACCGGATTGAGCAACTAAGGTAAGTTATTGTTTTTTTAAAATATAATTAAAATTAAACGTCCCTCCCCCCACGACCCCCTTCCTGCACGACCCACTGCACCTTCCCACCTGCGAGTCATGCTGTCCGCGACTGGTTGTAATGTGAGAGAGAGTGCAAGTGCAAAAGTGATAAAAAGGGAGAGGAGGTAGGGTAGGGTCTACATTTCTTCGTTTTTTTTTCTGTTGGTGAGATAGGAATACTTCACTTGTTGAATAAATTGGATGGATAACGGGACCAGGAGTTGATGGAGCAAGGTGGAGAAAATAAATGTTGTGTACCCCTTGTGAAGTCACACTTCAATAACGTGTAATCTGAACTAATTGAGTGCTGCATGGACTAATCAACTTAGAATAAATTGTCAATCACACATCAACATGTGGAAATTAATTCTTGCTTGTGTTGCAATCATAATTTACTAACTGTGTAATTTTGTCATGTTCTGTATTAATATGCTGCTTTAAAATAATGGAATGAAGCATAAATGTGCTTTTGTCCATGTATGTGTGGCTGAAATCAGGGCCAAAAGTAAGTATAGTATGCATATATGTAGCTTTTTGCTAGGTAATGACTAATGGGAAACCCTTACAAAGGGGGGAGGTAAACAGAATGCGCTATTTTTCTAAACATTAATTTTTATTTGTGTTTGTTTCTATGATAGTTCTCATTCTGGCTCGTGAGGCCCAAACAAAATGGAGCCACTAGCCTGCTTTGACATCGAAAGACAATACGCATGCGCATTAACGACTGACAAGAGTAAATGAGAGCTGCCTGTGCCTGTGCGGAAGACAGTTCAAGGTTGCGGTGGCCTGGAAGTCTAGGTGGCTGCCAAGTGCTGACAGCAATGGTTCTGAAGTGAGAAAATCGTGTAACGTTGCAAATTGAGGAGCTTGAAGGCCGGACTGTTGAAACAATGGGGACATTAAAAAAATGCCTGACAGGAAGAAAAAATATAATTTATCGATGAGGTTATGCTCATCCGACTCTAAATTGACCAATGAGGACTCGACTTTTCTCCAAAAGTTACTCTTTTAGATAGATAGAGGTAGTAAAAAGGGTATAAAAAGTGCTGATTTTGTCAAGAAAATGTTCGCTTTTCAATTTCCTGCTGGCATGCTGTCAGTCTGCTGATTGATTTGGACACGTAAGAAATTTGGGGAAACTTTGACTTTTCATTTCAGAAAATGCACTTTAGTTAAGGACTCTAGTTAGGGATGTTAGGGAAAATTGGACTTCGAGAACTATTAATCTTTGCTAAAACTTGCGTTCTGAACCTAAACTTCTGGATGTTTTTTTCCTGATATTTTTCTAAATAATGCTATTAACTTTTTGAACCAAATGTTCGTTTAAATGTCAATTTTTGAAATTAAATAAATAAAGAAGAGAAGTTTTAGACATGTTATTCTGCTTGAATAAAATTAGATAAAATGGAAATTTAAGCTGGTCTTGAGTCTTCCTATGCCTAATTTCGTACTAGCAGACCCGTCGACCCATATGGCGATATGTCTAAACTTATATTCCTGATGTCAAAATCATTGTAAAATTCTAAAAACTGCAGATGTAAATAGTGTAATGTTTATTTTAAATTAGACATCTCGCTAAATGATACAGCAGCTTTCTATTAAATTCACTGATCCCTAGAATGAAGAGGAAGTGTACATGAGTAGCTCTCAGTGATATGGGCCCCACTGGTGAGTATATGTGTGATCTGGTGTTTCAGGGATAAGTGAAATGGTTTCAGAGATTATTTTTGGAGTAGCGCTGCATCAGAGTAATGAAGATTACCGGTAGGTAATAGGGCATTAGTATCTGACCCCCATTTCCATCCTGCTCCTGTGTACAAGCTTGGAACGTGGCGCAAGTGACACTGATCAAGGTTTTGTATCGATGTCAAAATCATTTTAAAATTCTAAAAACTGCAGATGTAAATAGTGTAACGTTTATTTTAAATTAGACATCTCGCTAAATGATAGAGCAGCTTTCCATTAAATTCACTGATCCCTAGAATGAAGAGGAAGTGTACATGAGTAGCTCTCAGTGATATGGGCCCCACTGGTGAGTATATGTGTGATCTGGTGTTTTAGGGATAAGTGAAATGGTTTCAGAGATTATTTTTGGAGTAGCGCTGCATCAGAGTAATGAAGATTACCGGTAGGTATAGGGCATTAGTATCTGACCCCCATTTCCATCCTGCTCCTGTGTACAAGCTTAGAACGTGGCGCAAGTGACACTGATCAAGGTTTTGTACCGAAGCGTAAACTGGGCACACTGTTTTGCACCATAAAGGCTGCTCGTGCTTGAGCAAAATAAGTTTGCAACAATGTACATATGTAGAGAATATGATTTTTCACCAGTCTCTGTTAAATTGACAAGAAGGTGCAAAATCATTTTGCCTCATTTTCCCTGTACATGATCATTTATATATTGATGTCAACTGGGGAAAACGTGTTTGCCCCATTTCTAAATTCACTACAGGCAACAATGGTGGCGGATTGCATTCATTCCATGCTTTGCACTGTGCAGACTTTACTTAATCTACACCCTCGGGAATTTACTTTGCAACTCTCTGCCCTTACTGTTCGACCACATTTATAATCAATTTTGTCCATAAAGTAATGCCCGTGTTGTATTCTTTTCCTTGCTTAAGCCCCAAGTGGTGATTTCATACACAGTACAGTGCTATACCAAATTGAACAAAAAAAAACAGTTCTATAAAGATTTTAGAATGTTCACAATCTCAGCACAAAGTGCCCAGCTTACCAACTCTGTGGTGGGGCCTGCATCGGACTGCCTCCTGCAGCCCACAACCCAGGCCCCATACCTCCTCCAAGATGCGAAACAAAAACCAGTGGATGCATTATGGCAGCCAGTAGCATGCTCTCTGTATTATGGTAGGCACCGTGGCAGACATGGTGGGCAGTGAGGGCTGCTTTTCATACACAAAGCACAGCCTTTTCCTGACCAAACACAGATATTACACACTAATTATTACCATACTCAATCACATGCATTAAGTGCTGAATAGTATCTTTCATACCATAGAGACACACATACTAGCAGGCTGTCCTGCCCTGTTCAAGTGAGGCACACTAATGTGGCCGTATTTCACTACCATCCAAACAAGTACAGGTAATAAGCAGAATACTACATGGGACGGTGTCTGCCACCTCATTATGTTAAAAGTTGTTGCTAGGCAATATGTCTATCCTGTTCATCTAAAAAGGAATATTAGACAGTGTGCATTGTCTTTTTCATGTTAGACATTGGCATTTGACACAGCATGCTTCATTTTTCATTTTAAGTGTTGACATTACACACATGTTGCCCACTCTCTTTCAGGTAAGACCCTCCAGAAATTCAGTCCACCACCGTGGGTCACACAGCAAGTATAGTCTGCTCACTGAGAGCAGAGATCCCTGCGGCCTCTTTCCTTGTTCCCTAAAATACAAACCCGAGCCACGGAGCAAGTTTACCAGTCGCAATATTAACAAGCATTGATAAATGCAGAAAACTATGCTACAGCCAATAGAACTGGAGAAAAAGTAAATGGCTCGCACAGGAACCAATTAAAAGCCAAAAAAGAGAGGCGGCGGGATGTAAACTTCTTGTACCTAAAACCTAAAAAACAAGCCCAATCACCCTTAAAACAAAAGCCCAAACCCCAAAAATATCCTACCAGAAAAGCCCAACTCATGGAGGACATCGAAAAAGTGCAAAAAGCTCAAATTAAATACCAGCAACGGAGACAGAGCGGGGGAGGCAGCAGTAGCACAATTGTGGCATTGACAGGAGGTTGGAAGACGAATGCTAAATTTAAATGTAAGCAGCTAGGGCGCTGAAGTTGAACACAAACAAACAGTAACAGAGCAGAAAGCAAGAAAAACATTGTTCCCACAAAGAACCAACCATAGCTGAATGAGACAGTACTAAGTACCTGCTCTGTGGGAGAAACAGAAGAGAGAAAGGAGGGACAAAGAGCCAGGACTGACTACTAGCAAGGAGGGATTTTTAAAGGACACTGGCATGGACAAATGAAAAGCAATGACAAGAAGGGGGATAGACTTGAAGCCCACAGATTGATTACAGCAGGTCTTGAAAAGACAGCGCATGCTCTATTTAGCTCAGCCTAAAAACACTGATCTATTTTTGAACAATGAATATAAAAAACATTTAGGTAACCTATGAAGGTGATTTGGTTTCTGTTTATATTTTGCATGTTTTACTTAATTTTGCATTCTTGAGGGCGCTAGAGGGCACACACACATGATGACTGCACTGCTGTGAGGCTCTGGTGTCAGGGATATAAGATCCGATAGAAATCCTTCCCAAGCTCCAGATGAGAGCTGGTTGCAACACTACCTGCAATCTCCGGTATAAAGGGAATATAATGAGGTAATTTGAAACTCCTGTTACTATCAGATGCGTCAGGAACAGAAAGTGCGGTGCTCGCGTCAGAAGCATTCTACTGAAGCAGATAGAGTTGTTGCTGGGCTTAGGGAGAAAATCGAGCCAGAAGATTCCTTAAGCTCCAGACTGTCCTAAGCATGTAAATTGACAGGTGAGGTGAGGAGAGTCGCGATTGACACGTTCCGATATGCCCATACAGCGAGAATCGATCTACAAGTATAACACGGTATGCCAGCGTGATGGATATAATTACTGCAGGGGCGCTAGGGGGCACACACACATGATGACTTCACTGCTGTGAGGCTCTGGCGTCCGGGATATAAGATCCGATAGAAATCCTTCCCAAGCTCCAGATGAGAGCTGGTTGCAACACTACCTGCAATCTCCGGTATAAAGGGAATATAACGAGGTAAATTGAAACTCCTGTTGCTATCAGATGCGTCAGAAACAGAATGTGCGGTGCTGGCGTCGGAAGCATTCTACTGAAGCAGATAGAGTTGTTGCTGGGCTTAGTGAGAAAATCGAGCCAGAAGATTCCTTAAGCTCCAGACTGGCCTAAGCATGTAAATTGACAGGCGAGGTGAGGAGAGTCGCGATTGACACGTTCCGATATACCCATACAGCGAGAATCGATCTACAAGTATAACACGGTATGCCAGCGTGATGGATATAATTACTGCAGGGGCCTGCCATAAGGTGAGCTGCTACTGAGAAGGCCGTAGAAGCCACGAGAAGCTACCCCAGTTAATACCTATTCGTACCTTAGTCTGGCGCGTGAGACAAGAAGCCCCTGCAGAGACAGTTGCATGCTCTTTAATGTCTAAAAATCAAATGCAAGGCCGGAGACTTGGTAGCATCAGCCTACATGCAAAGTGAAACACTCACTGGAAGGAGTGGCATACAAGGGCTTATTACATCGCTGACAAGTGGTCCCAGAGCACCGCATGCAACCCTACTGGCTGTATAATTGAGGAACTGGTTGTGATACCTTCAATTACTGCTTTACGAGGAGAGTACAGGAATTGCTGGGGGGAAAACACAGTGCAACTGAATCAACAAGCAAGAGCCATGTTGTTAAGCTAAATATCTGCATGTAGGGGCCGAGTCCTGCTCCACAAGGCGCCAACACCGAAAATTTGATGGCAAGGCGCTACAATACGCATAGTTTGAACATGGGCGCCTAATATACTTACACTCAAAGCCGCTGTCAAGAGTCTTAATATCTGATATGGATGTCAACATTGAGTGTTAAGGAGTTGATTGCAGTGGCCTGAAAAGTCGAGCAAATTGCTAGCACTGGACGCACAGGTCCTACAGGGCACCTACCCAGATACGATATTGCGTAAATGGATCCATTGCCTAATTGGGGAATCACTTTTGATTGTGACACCTGCAAAGCTAGATGCACATTGAAAGTTAGTCACGAACAGAACAAGCACAAAGTACATAGTCCCTATATAAGTACTCTTTGTGAACCAGTCATGTTTAGAACCGAAGGCAAACAAGCCAAATTAACATTTGAGGCTCATAAAATAACGTGTATGGTGCTTGAGGAAAACATGTCAAACAAGATCACCCCTCAGAATCCAGATGCAGACCTGAAAGCTTTGCTACTCACCATGAAGCACATTCTTACCTCAGTAGAAACTAGGATGGATTCTATGTCAGCTCGTATGGACTCCATTGCCCAAAAAATTGACAAACACGATACGCACAAGCAGAACACAGGATATCACAGTTGGAGAACATATCAGATGGTAGGAAAAACCAACTGCAACAAATGGACCGTTTTGTTGGGGATGATCGTGGCCACAAATAAAGATCTCAAATCGTGCTCCAAGTGCAATAACATACGCATACTTAAGATTCCTGAAAGTACAAACACTGGCTGCATGGAAGCTTGCATAGAAAGGATGCTCCAAGCCATGTGTGGCTCAGACTCCTTCTCTTCATATCTGGTAATTGAGAGGGCACATCGATCTCTCGGGCCGGGACCCCCACCGGGTGCCGGGTGAGACTTTCTAATTATAGGTATCCAGAAGCTGTCCTCAGGTTGGCTAGAGAAAAGCGACAACTCCAGTTTGAAAGCAAAACACTGTCAATATACCCAGATTTTACACTCACAGTACAAGAGGTCTGGAATTGTTTTTTGCCTGTGAAGAAGTTGCTGAAGGGTCAAATAGACTATGCCATGTTGTACCCAGTGTGCCTCCGAGTCACTCATCAAGGAAAGCAGCATATCGTTAACAACCCGCAGCAGGTAGAGGACTTTTTTAAATCCACCCGAAATGCGGCTGTCACCGTCTGAGCTAGCTCACCTGAAGGCTTGTTATCAGCCTTTTCGGAGCAGGGATAATCATCTTCACCAAAGAGATGAGTGAGTATGTTTTTAGACGTTTGCTAGACCATGGGGAAGATATTATACAGTGAACTAATTTCTAAGTATTGAACTCTGCTCAGTTGCGGCTGCCGCCATATGCATTTAATCATACTTATTATTTTTCAATGATCCACCTACATCCTTCTGGAGAAGGGCTGTGATGGGAAAACATTCCCGCTAATACCCTCTACAGAACTTAGATGGGGTTCTCTTGATGAGATAACACGCTTGAGAATTGCGGAAAGTAGAGGGATCCCATGCATGGTATATGTACTAAGGTGGTGTTGTGGTACTGAAAATTCTGGAGTCGTGTAATAAACTTTGTCGTAGCATGACGATTTTTATATCAAAAGACCGAGAATGGCTAGTACACTATGTACAAGCATTTTCGTCATATTCCAGTAACGATTTCACCTCAAAATCGTCATTTTCGTCCTGACCCTTGGCTTCCATTTTGTGTACAGCAGCCATTTTGTGAGTTGCCCTCACATAGGCTTATAACTACAGCCAAATTCGATTCCAAAGGACACGTGCACCTTAATTGACTTCTCTGTGACCTGGGTAAGCTGAAACCATTGCTCCAGGCCGAACCTGCCCGACCAGTTCCTTTCCCAGTGGCCGAGCGAGATAGCATCAAGGCACAACATGCCATAAATCTTTTCATCGCACACACACACTGCCTATCTTACTTCCATCTGTTCCTGTTCCTGCCTCCACGAGCTATTTATGGCATGGGCTGTGATCCTACTGTTTTGGGTTTATCCGGCCTTGTCAGCTAGAGAATGTACGCATTATGTGGACATTGTTTATGGCCTGGACTTATCTTGAAAGTGGGTTTGTCATCATACAGTGCTTTGTGTGCACGTCCTGGGAGTGACCAACAATAATGTACTTCAAAGAGAAAATGTGTGCCTAGGGCATAATAAATGGTATAAAAGGTCTGTGCTGAGACCATTCAGCAGACTACCTCATCCAGTCTGTGCCAAGTTCTTGTTATATTAGTAAGTATTCCCTGAGAGCGAAAATTACCTAGTTCTTCAGTTGGCACCCTAACGCGGGAATCATCAGAGAAGTGACTTTCTGTGGGAGTGATCGTGCCAGGAGACTGAAATAAACTGAGGAGGACAGAACAAGATTCTACTAAGAAGATACTCTGTGCACGGGGATTCTAGAGATTCTTTAATTTTGCGGCCCAGTATATTTCTGATCTTCCTGATTTTTGATCCTCCACATGATGTCACTCCTGACTGATAACCTTTTTGGTGTGAGTATTCTTAAAAAGACCATTAGGTCATGTAGAACTTGACAGTTAGAATCTGGATAATATTTTGATTAGTAAAAGTAAGAGTTAAGTATAAGTGGGTCGCTCCCAGTCCTTTGTTCTTTGATTCTTTGATTTTGATTAGTTCTTAGTTTGATTTGTCCTTAGTTTTTATTTGAATATTGCAATTTTCAAAAACCGAGGGTCTTGTATATTTACGAGTGTATCGATAGAGATAGCCCCTTGAAGTTTGAAGCTAGATTAGTGAGCTATAAGATGCCTGATCTTAGCGAATTTGGAGATTTGTGTTGGCCAACTTTGTATACGTTTGTATTAGCCGGCTTCCCCTAAAGGGGATACCTAAATAGGTTTAGATTTAAAAAACATATTTCTTCCTTGGTGATTTTGTATCCCCAGGGAATTTAAATATGACATAATACAAAACAAGGATCCTTTGTTCTGCGCAGTTTTATGAATGGAGATATGCAGCACAATTTTTGGTGTTCTGCCAGCCAAAGCTAGTGAATTAAGTGTATTGTGACTTCGTGCACATACAGCAGTCTGCTGGGCTGTGTTTTTGCAGTCTTTTGGAATACTATTGAGACGTGTTTCTTGTAAATATGACTTAGCTAGTATTTACAAATGGCTTTGTTTTCGTCCAAAGTGTCGATTTGTGGGTTTAATGTGTGTTTCAATGTCTATGTGGTTTTTCTCATTAGTGTAACTTCAGTAATAGCTTACAGCGCTGTATTGTGTGTCCTGAGTGTTTAAATCTTTTCTCTTTATGTCTGCAATGAGCTCAATGTGTTTGTAGGTTTATTGATGTTTTCAGTCTGTTAAGTAAAATGTCAGATTAATTAAATATTAAGTAGAAATTAAATAACACTCCAGCAATTTTCTATGTCACATGCTAAAAATCGCTATGTGTTGCTATTTAATTTACAGACTAAGCAAAAACGCATATGTGCAAACTGTTAAATGCTTAAAATAGATAAAGTTAAAATTCACATTCACTAGGAATACGAAGGGCCTCAAAAATAATTTTGTAGCAAAACGAATTTATAGCATTTTTTACTTACATGCATTGTAGTACATGAAAAAGACAAACACTTCAGCTAAAGTGGATTTTTGCTAGATTTAAATGCATCTTTTTGCACGCGCATTTTTAAAAACTTGAAATGTCTGTTTTCAGTAAAACTGAAAGCGTGCTCAGGTTTCAGCACTCTTTCAGGTTTCAGCCTTTCCTGCCTTAAGGCAGCAGATGTTGTTTTTCGAAGGCCATAAATAGCATTGGAATGTTTATTTAGCCCAGGACTTAGCACAGTTGGATTTTTTTCATTTCAGAATAGTGTTTTAGAGGGTTACAAAAATAAGGTTCATCACTATGTATCACTGGAAGACATTCCAAAAGGGGTTTTCTTCTCTTTAAGCAATTTTTTTAAAGTATATTTTTGGTTCTTTTGCTAAATACTGATTGTCCTTTAAAAATGGCGCGAAAAATTTCATGTTTTAAGTTAGGCCTTTTGTGCGTAGGCGCATAAATGAATGCATCTAAAAATGATAGGTAAGGGATGCAGCTTACCTTTATATGTGGAGTTATCATAAAAACAGATCATTGGTTTCATTGAACGAAAAATTATTAATTATGGAAAAATTATTTGAGAAAAAAATAAATGCTTTTTTAAATCGTTTTTTGATATTTATAAAGCTTAATACTTATACTATGACCTCCTAGTATTAAAATTTGATTTAAGTTATGTGTTACAGTGTAATTAGGTAATTTGCATGTTGGTTTTCACTTGGCGCAGGCGTAAAAAACTCATTTTTCCAAGGATTTACATGAGATATGACTAATGTCAAATATCTGTAACGTGTAAAGAACATCCTGAGGATGATTAATATGTAAAACAATTATAGGATATTTATTTTTAAGTGCCCCAAAGATAAAAGTCGAAATTGAGGTAAATGGGTTTTTAACTCAGATTCTTGTCATTTATCATAGTGAAAGTGTCTCTGGCTTCAGTAAATGCATACATTTGGGTATAATACAAACTTGCGGGTTGTTATTGAGATTGTTCTTCATAGCTCGGTGAGCCAATGTGCCCGGTGCAGAACTTTGTGTTTAATATCAGGATTGAAGGTTCTAACTTTAGCGGGGCCCATTTAGACGTTAGGTGTTTAAAATGAGTACCATTGTATAGGGTGGTAGCAAGCATTTGTTCTAAAAACTGGTATGTGTGAACCCTTCACAGTAAATGTAGTAGGCCTTCTGTCTCTGTCATGTTGGTATTGTGACCTTTTAAATTCGAGCCTTGTCTCTGTGAAATGCAGAATAACATTGCTAAACAGGCCTCTGAAAGGTGGAATTTCTGGTTTAAAGTTAAAGACTTAATTCCAAAGGGAAATATAAAAAAGGTTTCTTGAAAGGTTTCTTTAAAAGTCCCAGCATCATGACATTTGTATTTCTGCTCTAAAAAATAATGTCTGCTAGTCGTTTTCATTTTGACAGAAAACGAAGTGTTGCATTACATCTTAGACAAGAAAATAGGATGCAGCCTTTTACTAAAATTTTGAAGCCTACATGAATAAGAAAGAACGATTTGCCAATTAAGAAGTTTTTTTTATCATGGAGATTGTGGCACAAGGCTAATTTTAGGTGTCAGGGAAACGATTTTACCTTTGGAAAAGTCAAAAGGGCTTCATGTTGCAAGGTGACTGACAAGATGGTAACAGTTAAGTAATGGAAATTTATTTTTGTGTTTCTTAATGTGTATCATGTTTTGTCTTCTGATTAAAAGTTATAATTGAAATTCGCTTGTTGTCAGAAATGTCTCTCTTGTGTGTTGTGTATGTTTTTTTGTTGCTTCTGCCTACAGACCATTCATGGATTGTTCTGGGTGATTTAAAGCAGACAAGACACGTGAGTTTGGTTGGTTAGACGAAGATGTGTTTTTGCGTAACTACTTTGGAAAGAAATGTTCATGTTGTTGTTATGTTTGTGTATTTTGTTCTATCATGAATTGTTCTTGCCGGTTCTGTGTGTCCGAAAGTTGTATTTGACAGCAGATACCCACTATTAGTGATCTACTGTCAAACAGGAGGGTATCCTTACACGGTATTATGCGTCACCGCTCATTTATATATGCTATCGTTTTACAGCAAGTATATCTGATGGCTTGACGTCCGTTTTGTGCGTTTGTGCATGTTTTATGTTGTATGTTGCCGCTTAAGAAATTATTACAAATTCACCCGTGTTGTTGTGAGGGACATGTATGACAATACGTGTCGCTGTCAACAGTTGGGTAAAATTTTCGCTGATACTAAAATTCACAGATATGATTGCTTTACATATTGTGAACCAGACAGACAACACTTCACCAGTGTATGTCAAATTTGGCTATAAGTATTGAAGAAAAATAAACAGCAAATTGTGTCATTTGTAGTCACGATACTGCCCTTTTCTGTAAGGAACAGGCAGCCCTAAAATTATATATCCTGATTGGACGTAAGGATAAATTATAGATTTGTGACTATTGTACATGGTGATCTAATTTCTATATCACATTAGTCACTTTTATTCTGCTTCCTAAGTGGCCTTCCTATGGCTCTGGACCATAAAAGAAACCAGGTTTAATTTTTTGTCACATGCCTGACTATCACCCAAGCACATCAGGCCTAGTTATTAGGGATTTTAGCTGTGTCCTATTCTCTTTTCCGTATTCCTTTCACCAGTCAACATTTATTTATTATTAGTGTGTTCAGGTTCGCACTTTCAGATTGCAGTAATGTACCATGGACCCCCAATTTATGTATAATTCCCTGATGCATAACTAGACTGGTTTCTAAGAATTTTCTTTAGGCCTATTCTGATGTTTTTTAAGCATGGGCGTAAAATCCGTTCCGCTCGCGGATTTTTCGGATTTTCGGCAAATTCGCAATCCGCGAACTCTCGCGAATTTGGCGAAAATCCGTGAATCCGCTCGTGGCGGATTTTTGCTTGGTTGCGGCGCGTGGCGTGGTGCACGGCGTTCACTTTCCGTCATTAAGCGTTTGCCGAGTTGTTTTTCTCGATCATATTTTTCTAGTGCCGCGCCATTTTAGATCTTGCTGCGTGATCCCGTGGGAGTTTGGCGCCCGCGAATACGTAATCGCGGCTTGCCACCTTGCACAGCACACCTCGCGAGAGTTCGCAATTGCGAACACGTAGTTGCGGCGGAAAGGAACAATCTTGCACTCGCGAAATAGAGATTTTGCAATTCTGCACAAGAAAATCACCAGCAAACAGGATAAACCTTCAGAAAATTATGATTTTTATCAGAATCACTCCTCAGGTTGACATTTGCATGGCCTTTTTTTTTGCAAGGAGTCCATTTTTGGGGGGGGGGGGAGGAAGGAAGTGCCCCACAGTCTCCAACTTTCTGTTCCTGTCCAGCAGGCTCCTCCCAGTGCTTTGTCCATCTCCTGGTCACTTTCATTTGGATCTGGAGCTGGAAGGATTACTTTTTGTGGGTGCTGCTGGATATTTGGATTTGAGGCCTTTTTGACTGTCTTTGGATCACTTTTGGATTAGAAATCAACTTTCACAAGTAAGTTTGTTTGGGGCATTACAGTTGCTGCAAGTACAATTTTGGAACTTTTTCAGAGCATTAAATAAATTATATTGTGGGTAGCCACAGTATCCAGTAGGACCAGGGTTGGTTAGGGGTGCATGATACAACTGTTTTGTTGAATTTAAACACCATTGAGGCCATGGATGGGCTGGGATTGTGCTGATTTTTGTCATTTTTTTGGGCCTGCTGGTGTGGCCCTTTGCCCAGGGGTGGTGAGTGTTGCATGGGCCTAGTCTTTCTGTGGGGTGTCTTCTTGAATTTAAACATCATTGAGGCCATGGATGGGCTGGGATTGTGCTGATTTTATTGTTTTTGTCGTTTTTTTGGGGCTGCTGGTGTGGCCTTTTGCCCAGGGGTGGTGGTGCATGGACTGAGTGTGCCTGTGGTGTGGTCTCACTCTCTTTAATGTAAACATCATGGATGGCATTGGATTGTGGTGATTTCTGGCTGGTTTTCTGTTTTTTGGGGGTGTACTGTTGATGTGGACTGGCCATGTGGGTGGTGGTGGTGGCCATCTTGAGTGCTGGCTGGTACAGGCAACATGTGCTTGGGGTGTAAGGGGCCATTTTGAAGAGAGGCAGTGTCTGAGGCCTGCACTTATTTTGCCTACTTTTCATCCATTATGCCCAGGGGTAGTGAGTGTTGCATGGGCCTAGTGTTTCTGAGGGGTGTCTTCTTGAATTTAAACACCATTGAGGCCATGGATGGGCTGGGATTGTGCTGATTTTATTGTTTTTTGTCGTTTTTTTGGGGCTGCTGGTGAGGCCCTTTGCCCAGGGGTGGTGACTTGCATGGGCCTAGTCTTTCTGTGGGGTGTCCTCTTGAATTTAAACACCATTGAGGCCATGGATGGGCTGGGATTGTGCTGTTTTTTGTTGTTTCTGTCGTTTTTTTGGGGCTGCTGGTGTGGCCTTTTGCCCAGGGGTAGTGGTGCATGGACTGAGTGTGCCTGTAGTGTGGTCTCACTCTCTTTAATGTAAACATCCTGGATGGCATTGGATTGTGGTGATTTTTGGCTGTTTTTCTGTTTTTTTGGGGTGTACTGTTGATGTGGACTGGCTTGGGGTGTAAGGGGCCATTTTGAAGAGAGGCAGTGTCTGAGGCCTGCACTCATTTTGCCTACTTTTCATCCATTATGCCCAGGGGTAGTGAGTGTTGCATGGGCCTAGTCTTTCTGAGGGGTGTCTTCTTGAATTTAAACACCATTGAGGCCATGGATGGGCTGGGATTGTGCTGATTTTATTGTTTTTTCTCTTTTTTTTGGGGCTGCTGGTGGGGCCCTTTGCCCAGGGGTGGTGACTTGCATGGGCCTAGTCTTTCTGTGGGGTGTCCTCTTGAATTTAAACACCATTGAGGCCATGGATGGGCTGGGATGGTGCTGTTTTTTGTTGTTTTTGTCGTTTTTTTGGGGCTGCTGGTGTGGCCTTTTGCCCAGGGGTAGTGGTGCATGGACTGAGTGTGCCTGTAGTGTGGTCTCACTCTCTTTAATGTAAACATCCTGGATGGCATTGGATTGTGGTTATTTGTGGCTGTTTTTCTGTTTTTTTGGGGTGTACTGTTGATGTGGACTGGCTTGGGGTGTAAGGGGCCATTTTGAAGAGAGGCAGTGTCTGAGGCCTGCACTTATTTTGCCTACTTTTCATCCATTATGCCCAGGGGTAGTGAGTGTTGCATGGGCCTAGTCTTTCTGAGGGGTGTCTTCTTGAATTTAAACACCATTGAGGCCATGTATGGGCTGGGATTGTGCTGAATTTTGTGTTTTTGTCATTTTTTTGGGGCTGCTGGTGGGGCCTTTTGCCAAGGGGTAGTGGTGCATGGACTGAGTGTGTCTGTGGTGTGGTCTCACTCTCTTTAATGTAAACATCATGGATGGCATTGGATTGTGGTGATTTCTGGCTGGTTTTCTGTTTTTTGGGGGTGTACTGTTGATGTGGACTGGCCATGTGGGTGGTGGTGGTGGCCATCTTGAGTGCTGGCTGGTACAGGCAACATGTGCTTGGGGTGTAAGGGGCCATTTTGAAGAGAGGCAGTGTCTGAGGCCTGCACTTATTTTGCCTACTTTTCATCCATTATGCCCAGGGGTAGTGAGTGTTGCATGGGCCTAGTGTTTCTGAGGGGTGTCTTCTTGAATTTAAACACCATTGAGGCCATGGATGGGCTGGGATTGTGCTGATTTTATTGTTTTTTGTCGTTTTTTTGGGGCTGCTGGTGGGGCCTTTTGCCCAGGGGTAGTGGTGCATGGACTGAGTGTGCATGTAGTGTGGTCTCACTCTCTTTAATGTAAACATCCTGGATGGCATTGGATTGTGGTGATTTTTGGCTGTTTTTCTGTTTTTTTGGGGTGTACTGTTGATGTGGACTGGCTTGGGGTGTAAGGGGCCATTTTGAAGAGAGGCAGTGTCTGAGGCCTGCACTTATTTTGCCTACTTTTCATCCATTATGCCCAGGGGTAGTGAGTGTTGCATACTTGCATGGCCCTAGTCTTTCTGTGGGGTGTCTTCAATGTAAACATCATGGATGGCATGGGATTGTGCTGATTTTTCTGTGTTTTGTCGATTTTTTGGGGTGTATAACTGAACTGATGTTCCTCTGTCTTCCATTGCTTTTAGGTGCACAAGACTCAAGAGAACCACCAGTGCCAGGAAGAAGTCCTGCAGCGGTGTGTGTGTGCAGCATAACGTCACGCGACGTCACGTCTGGACACAGACAACTCTGCAACTCGTGCAACTGCTGCCTGCTGTTCTGACCTGCTCTGAAGAAGATGGCCCCAAAAAAAGTTACCCGTAGCTCCTCTAGCAAGAAAGGTGCCAGTAAGGAGCAGAAGAAGCAAGTTACCAAGGAGACTGGTGTGCCGCCCGCCCCTTTTTTTGGGAGTAAAAAAAAAAGTATGCCTGCAGCAGCAGCGGGATCTGCTGGGGACCAAGCTGGCAGCAGCACCCCCGCTCCATTGGGCTCAGTGCCACCACCACCACCACGCCAACTTAAGTCCAAGCCCTTGAGTGCTGCAGAGGCAGCCAATCTACTTGTTCAATAACCATCGACCAGTGATGTTGGCTCATCGCAAGAAAGCAGCAGCAATGTCCCTCAATCAACACAGGTTGTTGTAGCTCATCTGACGAGTGTTGAACAACCACAGCCGCAACAACAATCACATGTGCAAGTACAAGCCCAAGTACTTGTGGAAGGAGAGGCAGCGCAAGGAGATGCGCAAGCAGAGGTGCATGGAGGGTCACAAGTGCCCACAATAGTTGTTCCTCCCGAAGTAGGGGCACATCAGGAAATCGACAATCAAGGCGAGGTATCATTTGAGGAAGCCACTCCTCCTGATGATCATTCATTGTCTTCCACACCCCTAGCAAGAAAGAGATCAAGGGTGGTGTCTACATCTTCTTCAAGCACACCTCCTTCTGATGATATGGATCAAACTTGGGAACCAGCACCACTGCCGTCTGAGAGTGAGGCACACCATGATCTGACAAAGGTAGTTAAGCGTAAAAGGAAGCTCGTCCAAAGTCTCAGAGTTATGGAGTGTGATGAGGCTCAACAAGAAGTGGCGGATACTGCTGCTGATGAAGACTCTGACAACGACGACCCAGTCATCATAAAGGTCACTGCAGCCCCAGCGGGCATGCAGCAAACAGACATTTTGACCCTAGCCCGAAGAGCTGCTGAGCGTGATGATGATGATGTTGTCGATGAGGAGGCAGTGGAAACACCACAATCATTGGAGTTAAGTAGTACACCAACTCGTCCCGCTTCCATATTTCTTTCTGGCAAGAAGGGACCTCCATCCACCTCGACCTTAATTAGTGGCGGTGAAAGTGCACAACGTACAAAAGTTGGGCAATCCAGATCCTCCTCTTCATCTGGCATTAGCTTCATGACCACCACCACCAGTATCGCCGCCTCCTCCAGGCCCCACAGACACTTCAAGTCCCCAGTTTGGGACTTCTTTACTGTTTGTCAAAAAAATCCAAAGTTTGCCATTTGTACCCTTTGTAAGCTTGCAGTTAGTCGTGGTAAGTCAGGTACCAACTATGGTACCGGAGGCCAGAGAGGTCATCTTAGGAGACAGCACACTGTCCAATGGTTTGCGCACCTAGATGCGATCAAGGAAGCCCGAATTCAAGAAAACGTTGATGTTGCATCTGATGATGACGAGGAGGAAGAAGACGTGTCAAACACTTCCCTTACACCCAGTACCCCTGTCAGCAGCACACCCAATGTGAGGCACACTAAGAGTGTTGGAGCGAGTGAGACACCAACGCACAAAAGTTCACCAGCGAGCAAAATTGGGTCAACGAAGTCATTATCAGCCCGTAAATGCTTGGTCCAGGGCAACATTAGAACCATGTTTTCTTCAGACGTGCCATATGAACGCAACCACCCACTGACCCGTCTGTATAACACTAAGCTGGCTAAAATGCTAGCTGTGGACCTTCTCCCTTTTTCTTTTGTAGAAGCGGTAGGTTTTCTAGAATTAGTGGCAACGCTCTGCCCTAAATGGAAGGTTCCTAGCCGGTTCTATTTTGCCAGAGTTGCGGTTCCAGCACTACATGAAGATGTGCTGGAGGCGATTGGGGCAGCTTTGCAGAAGAGTGCTGTTCACACAATACATCTGACAACAGACATGTGGACCAGTGGCGCAGGCGCTGATTACATGTGCATCACTGCACACTGGGTCTCTTTTTCAGGTGTTAAAGCAAAGCTAAACGCAGGTGTTGACCCGGACCAAGTTTTCAAAGCTGCTCGGAAACATGCAACACTAGCCATGTTTGGCTTGGAGAAAAGTCACACATCCGAAAACATTTTGGACGAGTTTAACAAAAAGGTCTCGAAAATGCTATCCCCAAAAAAACGCCAGATTGGTTATGTTTCCACGGATAATGGCGCCAATGTAGTTAAGGCCATGTCGCTGGGTGGCTATTTCAGAGTGCCGTGTTTGGCGCACTGTATCAACCTGGTAGTTCAAAAATTCTTGAGTGATAGAGACAGTGCAGCGTTCGCGGTAATGGCCACCTGCCGCAAAATGTGCAACCATTTCAGCCATTCTTTTAAGGCCCGGAAGCATCTGAGGAGGCTGCTACTTGAACGTCGAATGCCAGTGAAAGCACTCATCCAGGAGGTGGCAACACGTTGGAACTCAACCTTCTACATGCTTGAGCGTCTGTATGAGCAGTATACTGTACTCGATCACTATTTCTTAACAGAGGGTACATCTCAGAAGGAGGACCTGCGGATGGCTGCGGCGCAATGGGACATAGTTAAAAGCCTGACAGACATGCTTCGTCCTTTTGAGTTCTTCACGCGTGCAGTCAGCCAGGAGGACTGTAATTTGGGAAAAGCTATCCCATTGTTGTGCATGCTGGAGCACCAACTGATGGCGGTGTCTTCTGAGTTTGAAAAAGATGTAAAAAAAAAAGACCCTTTTATTTTGTCTGAGAAATTATTAGCGCGCCTACGTGGTGATGAACGTCTTCAAAAGATCAAGTCAGAACAGCATTACATTTGTGCTACTATTCTGGATCCACGCTACAAAAAAGGCGCTGGCAGGCGAAGCATTCTTTCCTTTTACTGATGAAGATGTTCAAAAGTACAAACATTGGCTAGCCTGGTCAGCCAAGAGGTTTGAAAAAGAACGGCAGGTTATTGAAGGAGAAGGCAGTACATCAGCATCAGCATCAGCAGGCCATCCCCAGTCACAAGAATCCACTTCTGCACCTGTGGCTGGGGCACAAGTGACCTCTCAGCCGTTAAAGACACCGGCAACTGGATCATCTGCACCACACACAACAGTAACAGTGGCTGCTGTAGAGGATTTGCTAAGTTTGCTTGGGTATGGTTCTCGAAAAAAAGTCACAGGCACAGCAAAAAGTAAGCAAAGTGGAGAAACCGTTGATGACCTTGAGTCGATGGTGCAGGACTATCTGAATGACTCAACAGTGGTCTTTCTTAATGATGAGCCATTGCAGTATTGGCATGGCAAAAAACAATTGTGGCCACAGCTCTCCAACCTGGCTATAAACTACTTGTCTTGCCCACTCGCAAGTGTGTCTTCTGAACGTGTTTTCAGTGCTGCTGGTGGCATTGTAACTCCCAAACGGAGCCGCCTCTCGCCCAAAAATGTGGAGAGGCTAACAATGATCAAGATGAATCAGCACCTCATACCACCAGATTACAAAGTACGAGAAAGCACGCCGCATGAAGACGAGGAGGACGGCAACGTAGATGAGGGAATTTGTTCTCTGTTCGGTGACGCTGACCTCATCCTGCCTGAATTCGCAGAGTATGATGACGAACTCTTATTCTTATTCCCTGACACTGAGCCCTGAAAATGAGACAATGAATCAATAACTTTCTTTTTCGTCCTTATTCACTTTTATTCCTGTGTGTCTGTCTTTCTTTGTTTTGCACAGTTAATTTAATTCAAACTTTAATCACCTAACCACAAAAACAAGCCCATCAGCAGAACTGTCTTCACTTGTTTGCTTATTGATTTGAAGGTGCCGCAGTCTACATTCCTCAGGTTCACAAGTTCAGAAGAACATGCTCCTCTATCCTCCTACTCCAGACTGCGATTTCCCTCAAAGCAGAGTGCTGGATTACGCCCAATGAAGAAAGACTCAGCACTTGTGGGGGTGTTCTACTTCTTTGCGGGTGAGTTGACGGCTTTGGGCCCATTGCTGTCAAGCTCTAATAATGGATAAAAGTGTTTTGGACCAAATATGAGGTGGAAATTTCTTGCCGTTTTTGCTGACTTGCTTGCCTTTGAGGTGCTCTTTGGCGGGGTTCCGGGAGTTTGTGGGTGAGTTTTGGGGTCTGGGAGCACTGCTGCGACAGTCTCATCTTGATTGCATTTGCTTTTCAGGAAATCCATGGTGGAAAACAGGAGTTATGATGATTGGTGACCTAGCAGCACAGCGCGTTTGGACGGAAGGCCGAGAGATATTGTAAGTATGAGATTTCGCTTTTTTGCTGTTTGGGGGTGTTGTCGCGTGCTTTTTTGCGGGTGGGTTGGCGGGTCTTGGCTGGGGCATTCCTGGGAAGGTCTAATACCGGATAGAAGTGTTTTGGACAAAAACCTTAAGGAAAAGCGTTTTTTTTGCTATTTCTTCTGACATCTTGCTCAATGTAGCGTTTTGGGGGGCTTCCTGCTGTTCGTGGGTGGGTTGTGGCCGTGGTCTCTGTCGAAGCACTGCTGGGACAGTCTAATCTTGATTGCATTTGCTTTTCAGGAAATCCGTGGTGGAAAACAGGAGTTATGATGATGAACTAGCTGCACAGCGCGTTTGGACCGCAGGCCGAGAGATATAGTAAGTATGAGATTTATCTTTTTCGCTGTTTGGGGGTGTTGTCGCGTGGTTTTTTGCGGGTGGGTTGGCGGGTCTTGGCTGGGGCATTCCTGGGAAGGTCTAATACCGGATAGAAGTGTTTTGGACAAAATCCTTAAGGAAAAGCGTTTTTCTTGCTATTTCTTCTGACATCTTGCTCAATGTAGCATTTGGGGGGGCTTCCTGCTGTTCGTGGGTGGGTTGCGGCCGTGGTCTCTGTCGAAGCACTGCTGCGACAGTCTAATCTTGATTGCATTTGCTTTTCAGGAAATCCGTGGTGGAAAACAGGAGTTATGATGATGACCTAGCTGCACAGAGCGTTTGGACCGAAGGCCGAGAGGTATAGTAAGTATGAGATTTATCTTTTTCGCTGTTTGGGGGTGTTGTCGCGTGGTTTTTTGCGGGTGGGTTGGCGGGTCTTGGCTGGGGCATTCCTGGGAAGGTCTAATACCGGATAGAAGTGTTTTGGACAAAATCCTTAAGGAAAAGCGTTTTTCTTGCTATTTCTTCTGACATCTTGCTCAATGTAGCGTTTTGGGGGGCTTCCTGCTGTTCGTGGGTGGGTTGCGGCCGTGGTCTCTGTCGAAGCACTGCTGCGACAGACTAATCTTGATTGCATTTGCTTTTCAGGAAATCCGTGGTGGAAAACAGGAGTTATGATGATGACCTAGCTGCACAGTGCGTTTGGACCGAAGGCCGAGAGATATAGTAAGTATGAGATTTATCTTTTTCGCTGTTTGGGGGTGTTGTCGCGTGGTTTTTTGCGGGTGGGTTGGCGGGTCTTGGCTGGGGCATTCCTGGGAAGGTCTAATACCGGATAGAAGTGTTTTGGACAAAATCCTTAAGGAAAAGCGTTTTTCTTGCTATTTCTTCTGACATCTTGCTCAATGTAGCGTTTTGGGGGGCTTCCTGCTGTTCGTGGGTGGGTTGCGGCCGTGGTCTCTGTCGAAGCACTGCTGCGACAGTCTAATCTTGATTGCATTTGCTTTTCAGGAAATCCGTGGTGGAAAACAGGAGTTATGATGATGACCTAGCTGCACAGCGCGTTTGGACCGAAGGCCGAGAGATATAGTAAGTGTGAGATTTATCTTTTTCGCTGTTTGGGGGTGTTGTCGCGTGCTTTTTTGCGGGTGGGTTGGCGGGTCTTGGCTGGGGCATTCCTGGGAAGGTCTAATAACGGATAGAAGTGTTTTGGACAAAATCCATAAGGAAACACCTTTTGGCACTTTTTGTAAGTTAGGGTTCGTTAGGGTTAGCCCTAGCAGCAGGATTGCATGTGTTTCGGGGTGTTCTATTGCAACGCAGTTCTGGGGTTTTAGAGCACTGTTGGAGCGATGCTGGCTATGGATACTTTTGCTTGCTTGCAAGTGGTTTGAATACAATCCACGGTCGGTAAGGGTGTATTTGGGCCTACTGTTACTTTCAAAGTACGTTTTGTCACCATTTTTCTGCTAGGCATCGTTTTTGGAGATCTGATTGGGGGTCTTCTACATTTTTGCGACTGGCTTTAGTAAGGGTCTTGGTGGGAGCATTGCTGGGAAGGTCAAATTGTGTTCTAAAACACAGTTTACAGTACACCTACCTTGAGGGGAAAGATCCGCTATAATATTTTGGCCATACTTATTTATCCTTAAAAAGGTGACTCAGACAGAGCACGCAATTTCAAAAATATTGTACTGTCTATTAGGGAAATCAAAGTGTGACTTTTTGCACCACACAGCGTACATACCTTTTATTTATTTATCAGTGGTATTGTAATAGCACTTCCTGTTTTCCGTTCAATAATTACAGGCCGGGTTTCAGTCAACATCCGCCAGGCAGGCAGTGGACAGGGTGTCTTCTGTCAGTGGTCACCAACATTGATGGACGAAGCGTCAGCTGGAATGGAGGAGTGCCGCTAATAAGAGGAATTGTTTGCTGCATGCAACTTACTTACCAAATTCAACAGGACAACTCCAACAACATACAGAATACAGATACAGTATCCATTGTTTTCTTCTATGAGTGTGACTGCATGTGCTTAGCTTTACTTTGTACCAAAAGATTTCTTTATCTTCAATTATTGTTTGTCCAGGCTGTGCATTTTTTTTCTTCTCTCCACAAAACCTACCCAAAAAGAAACCCCCATTCCCATCCATTTTCCAAACCCTAACCCTCTTCCCCCGGGCTGTGTTGTTTTGCTTGATGTCTGACTAAAATGACATCAATAATTCCACACACTTGCTGGGGAGGATAAGGTCATAGCAACAGGCTGGCGAAGGAATACGAGGATATCTTCTAGACTTACTCAGCTTCAGTACTATTTCTTCTAGTAGTAGGAGCCAATGTCAAATAAATTCAACGCAAGTACTAGTTATACTTGCAAGCAAATACTTTACCATTTGTTAGGCTACATTATGGCACTGTTCTAGTGTACTGTCACCTGCTATATTCTCGATCGTGCCGTAACTGTTGTAATGCTACAGTAAGGACAAACCAGGAAACGTTTTCTTTTTTTCCATAGGCATGCAACTGCCACTGTGTCACACCACTAGTACCACCGCAATGAGGAAATTTCACCCGCCCAGGATTGCCAACGTTAATCCCCATTTCACGTGGAGCCAGCCCTGGGCCTAGCCCTAATTTCTAACACAAATTACAGGTAAGATAAGCGTTTGGTGGGAGGTAGTATAATGGAGTATTAGGACTAGACGAGAGATTGACGGTAGTACTACTAAAGTGCTACGACTGTTCAGGAAAACAAACTTACTGTTACACCCCCGTCCCCCACCCACCAGACTGAAAAGCAGTAAAAAACAGGTATGGTCAGATAAAGTTCAAAAAAGTATATTTATGTAGCCCTAACAAAATAATCTCCCTCAAGACCCTCCCTAACCCCAACGATTGTCTTTGAAAAGTCCCAAAAAGAACCCAACTCCCAAATCCCACCCCCCAAAAGTCTCTAAAAAAAGGGCAAGGGACACTCCACTACTGGAGGGTGCTGGTGAATTTTGCGGCCAGGGCATCATACTCCTTGCGGAGGGTGGCAAGGTTGAAGCGGAGGCCCTCCACCAAGTTCTTGTACCTAAGGACCTCCTGCTCCAGGTAGGACATTCGGACTCCTAGGCGGCGCTGGCGAGCCTTGCAGCTCCTGTGGGGGGCAGCTGGTCTTTCTGCTGCTTGGCGGTGGCGGTTGGCTTTCTTAGCCCGGCTCCGTACCGCTGGAGCACTGCGCATGCTGGCGGCCCATGGGGTCACGGAGGAGGATGCAGCTGTCCCAGTCGAGGATGTTGTGGTGGTTGCACCGGTCGACTGCGTGTCCTCCTCCTCCTCCAGGGCCACCAGCCGCCGATATTCGGCGACAGTGGCATCCAGCCTCCGTTGCCGGGCCATTCGAGCCTGCTCCCTCCGTGATGTCGATTTGGAAGGAGCAACTATATGAAGAAAGAAAGACATAGTCTGTAACCAATGCTCCTTAGCATTAATAACACAAAGTGATTGAGCCGAAAGTTGGGTCACAGTACAAGTAGCAAATTGAAAGCACAGTACATAACTATTGAGGACAGTATCTATGTAACCTCCCACTTCTGCATCCTTGCTCTAACATTAGTGGTAGTTTAATGAACAAATTCTACGACCACTATGGACTTCCATTACAGTCGACTATGACAGTACCCCAGTCTTATTCTTCTTCTCTCTTGTTTAGGAAAATTGGTACGTTATCTTATGCAAGCCGGCAGAATGGCAGCACAGTGAACTTGCACCCGAGAAAAACAGTTGCACACCATGATGAGTGAGACACACTGGCGTTACTGTACCGGTCCAGTACATGCAGGTGGTAAAGCTATTACTTTTCTATTACGGGTGGCACTGAGAATACTCTGTTACAAGGGCTACTGCTTAATTAATTTACCTTTCACCCTACAGTGCAAATGAGTACTAGAAAAGGAAAATGAAGAAGCTAAATAATTTGATTATCTATCACTTCACATGGGACGTATTTGATGACATATGGGATGACTTTAGGTGCTTTGCTTAATATTGAGTGAACAGTGATACACCCACACATGAATGACGTACTACAAC
The DNA here is from genome assembly GCF_964261635.1 of Lissotriton helveticus. Lineage (NCBI taxonomy): Eukaryota > Metazoa > Chordata > Amphibia > Caudata > Salamandridae > Lissotriton > Lissotriton helveticus. Next base: position 777,679,799 of record NC_136059.1, on the reverse strand, counting down.
TAAACTAAAGTTATTAAGAGAGGTACGGAGTGTCCACCGTAATAACCGGATATATGCTGTGCTTGCAGTTGCAATACAAAGTACTGCTACTATTCATGGTAGTATTGGACACATTTACAATTTCTTTTCCTTGCCTTCCCTACACTGGAACGGACGTGCGGGTGCGGTGGTACATGCTCTTCAAGGTAACACTTAGTTCATCCAGCGACCATCTACTCTCTATAGATACACATGTGCTATCTAAGAGTCAGAGAATACCATGCTCCAGGCATCCATTCATTCAAAGTATACGCACACGTACAGTTTCTGTTTCACCCACCCAGGCTGCTGTCCTTCCACCTATCCTTGCTTCATCATTGACCCAGCCATGCACCATACCATATTCTTTCCTTCCCAGCCACCTCGGGGGCCAAGCAAACACATATCGTTCTTCTTTGCCAGCCATCATAAAATTTCGCGTCCCACTTACTTACACCCTTCTTTCACTTTTTGTTCATCCCATCCATCACGTTCATCTAAGATCTTATTGGGATTCTTCTCACCAAAAACTTCACAGCTAAGTCGGAGTACATTTCGAGGAGGCTACTACCTGGTTGATTTGTAATACACCTGTGCAGAAAGCACACTATGCAGTCTTCAATCTCAATAAGTAAGGAATATATAGCTTACCTGTTCCCGCCACCACCGTGGGAACCCCCACAGGACCGTCCGCCGGCTCTTGCACCGCTTCCTCCCCAGAGTCCTCCGAGTCCTCGCCTAACACCGCCACCTCCGCGCTGGCCCCGCCACCAGATGTTCCACCTACAAAGTACATTTAAGAATGTTAGAATACACCACTCACTACTATTTAATATTTGGTCTAGGAGTAATAAAGAAATGTTAAAAAAACAGAATACAATGTAATAATTTGTGACTGTCTACTCTAAAGTAAAAATGTCCCTTTTTCCAGGGAAGGCTGTTGTCTTGCTGCACTTTTATGCACAACTGATGAATGCTTGCTTTTTATTTTTAACACGCACCACTTTTTCTCCTAACAGACAGAAGCTTGACTTCTAAGAACACGAGTCCAGGATCAAGTTCAAACCAGGTGAGAGCTCGGCTCGACCACAAGAAATGTGTCCAATTAATCGTCAGCACTAAGCACTTTTCCGTTTTCAGTTAAATAGTTTTATGACAAAGTTGATTTTAATAAATGTGTTTACCTTTAATAAAGCTATTAAACTTAAATAGACTCTGTGGTTTTTGGTCCTCCAGACTAGAGTGGATGAGCTAAAGGTTTTGGAATTTTTGCAAGCATGAGTGCCTCTGACACTTCTTGACTGTGACTCCGTACTCTTGTCCTGCGTAGGATAATCTAAAGATCATTGGGGATCAATCATCGGTGACTTCGGGAGCTAAATGACTCTGCCACACTATCTAGTCAGTAAGGAGACAGTGAATAGAGCTATTGCTGAATAGAATGGGAGTACAATGGAATTGCCAAATGTCCAATCTTAGTTAGCTACACAGACAGACTAATAAGAATAATCTAGTAATACCACATGGAGTCATATTCGAGGCAGGATAAGAATTTATATCCAGTCTACAAGAAGATCAAAGACGATTTAGAAAAAATCGAATGAGGAACGCTAGGAAAAAATAGGTACTCTTTATTAAAATTTAAACTTACTGGGGCCAGCAAAGGAGCCCTCGCCTGCCCGATCCTGGCCTGCATCCTCCTGAACAGCACCCTCCTCCTCCTCCTGTGTCCGACTCCTCTTGCCCTTGGGGGGAGCTGATGTACAACATGAAAGAAAGAAAGAACAGAAAACATGGATGAGATTTGTCAACCAAATCAAATATTTCAAAAGAACAATAACAAAATATTTAGGAGAAATAGCAAATAGATAGACAACTATTCCACGGGATCTATCTCATGTGGTATACTACGTTATTCGTATTGCCTGATTTGCGGACCGTTGACTTAGAAAGTTCCTATGTAACTCAATAAACAGACTACTAAAGAGGTTTGCCTAGGCCTGGCAGGCAGCAGTCCGCAGCACGCGAAGTGACAGACAAAGTCCATCCTGCTTGCAGATCAGTGAATACTCAAACTATCAATCCACCGACCACCGCCACTATTTCTTCTTATAGCCATGTGTCTAAAGGAAGGACTGGACTTCAGTCTGTTGGGGCTGATTTAGAAGTCCCTTGCGGCTCATTTTCCTCCATTGTTGCGTGACTTTTGTGACGCAGCGGCAGAACAAAAGACTCGCCATGGTGTTGGTGCGGCGTATATATGCATCACGTTGTAAAGCCCTGCGCCATCAGGGGGCGTTCCGGCGCAAGGGAGGGCGTACCTGCGCAGGAACGAATCCTGAAAGTGGCTGAGGGAAATCTACAAGATGTCAATCAGTCACTTTTAGGACAATGATGCATGACTCAAACCCTGCGCGCTTAAAGCCGACGTACGGCTTGATGCAGCATTGGGGAGATAGGGTACCCCAGAGCATTGCTGGAGCTGCGCCATCGTTGGCACGCAACTCCAGCAATGCGCCGCCTTTACGGCACAGATGCGTAAGGCTTCTGTGACGTTTTGGGCCAATGGGTGGTGGTGGCATGGCACACAATTACTGCCGCACCCCTGCTACTTTGCAGGGATGCGCCGGTAATTGAAAATATGACCCTTAGTGTCTAGCATTACGCAGTTCTTATCTTTACACTACACTCATACATAATTTCTCAGGCCAATGAAATGAACACAAAATACAAAACAAATAAGCATAGTAGCAAGCAAGGCTACTGAGAAGGAGAGCAGTGCACCTGAAATGCATAGAAGATTTTGAAATATAATTTACCTACAATGTAATCGGCAGCATTATTGCTCTTGGTAAAGAACAAAGATTTGCAAATGACAGAGCCGGATAAAACAGAGTAGTGATGAATAGCTACTACTACTCACCAAGCCCGGGGACCTCTACGCCGAGCGCGTCCAGCAAGTCCCGTTCCCGGTCCATGACATCTGTCCAGCGGTGGGTGGCCTGGTTATATGTGCGCCGGACCCCAGAGAGCTTAAACATGGCCCGGCACACCTTCTCCCACTGCTTCCGGCGCTCCCGGATGCCATAGCCGGTTGCGATCTTGCCGCCTCCCAGGATCGTCTTGGGGAGGCGGCGCTGGACGTGGAAGATGAGTGCGGCCACCTCCTCCGCGCTAAAGATCTCCCGTGGCACCACTTGCTCCCCCCTCAAACGCCCGCACGGGAGCCGGGCACGGGGTGCGGGACCCTTCCCCTTCTCAGGGTGCTTCCCGGCTCCCTTTACCATGGTCTGGGCAGAAATAAAGTTAAATGATAAAGAAGAAATAGAATAGTGAAGAAGAAAAGAAAAGAGTTTAAAAAAGTAGTATAAAAGTAACTAAAAGCAGCAGAAAACACAAAAATATAGAGCTAGAAAAATAGAGGGATAGATAATAAGTAAAATAGATCAAATAAACTTCAAACAAGCAAAGGATGGCAGAGATTCAGAGAGGATACAGAAAGCATGCCCAGAACCATAGCAATGAATGAGAAACAAGATGGCCGCGCCCGTTCACGACCGCGTGGGTAAGTTCGCGTGAGATTTTCCTCGCGAGCACGCGCAAAATTGTACTAGCGAGCAGCACAGTTTGCGAGATTACACATAGCGGCCGGAAACGGAATTACGTCACGCAAACAAGATGGCCGCGCCCGTGTACGACCGCTAGGGTAACTTGGCAAACGTATAGCTACAAGCGCCTCGCCAACACGCACAAAATCACGCGAACATACACGTCGCAAAGAAAAATTTAGTGTATTCGCAAGCATTCGCGGCTTCCGAAATCGATCTCGCACGGATTCGCGCCCCAAAAAACGCGCGAAATTGCAGAAAAAACGATTTTTGCTAAAGTGAAAGCAATGAGCAGGTGCAAAAGTTCAAACTTAACATTAGTAACATTCACTCTAGTGCTTCCTGAGGGGCCCCTTCAGAGTTTGCAACAATTCTATGACCCTGCTATGACCCAAACAGCAGGCTCATAGAATAGCTACAAGTAGACCATAAAGGTCCTGTGAAAAAAAATTGCACTGCAACAGAAAGCAAATTACAGATAAGGAAGGAAGCAGGTGCCAGCCAGACTGGAACTTTCAAAATAACTGACACATTAATCAACCCCAAATTAATTCATGGCAGTTGAAGTAGGGGAGGTGTGCTTGCTTTTTTCAACCCCCATAAACTACAGTGATAAACAAACCTAATGGGTGGCAGTGAGGATGTACCAGAGGGTGGCATGGGTGTCCCAGAGGGTGGCAGTGGTGAAACAGAGGGTGCTGTGAACCTGTGATGATAAACCAGACGTAGAAACAACATAGTCGCGGCCGTTGCGAGCCGAAAAGTAAGTTCGCAATTGCGAAATTGTCCCAAAATCCGCGCGAACGCTCGCCAACACAAAAAACGGGAAAATCCGCAAATCCGCGAGAGTTCGCGTATTGTCGCGGATTGCGAATCTGTAAATACGCAAATTCGCGTACGCGAGATCCGCTAAATCCGCCAGTCTAACTGTTAGGACTGTTAGGACTGATTAACTGACTGAAATACTATAGTAAGATAAGCTTTCCACCTCAATAGGAGACACATTACGTTTTTTTTAATATGACAAATTCAATGCCTATTCTAATTTGGTTTTTAGTTCCTTTTTCTGCTGCTTTAATTTTAATGGACCAGATGTATTTTAAATAATGGAAATACCAGGACTCTCTAGTTCTTGTCTTTTGTTCCCACATCTTGATCATTAGCTTTTGCATTGCATAGTCCCACCTGATGCACAATTATTATGATAACATGTATGTGATCCCGCTTTTGAGATGTTCAAGATGAGGAATTTAGGAACACTATGTGTATCATTAAGATAAAATGTGTTTGCCCCATTAGACAGGCCACTATGTGTCAGGACATCCATTCAGATACAATTCCCATGTCGCTATGATAATGAAAGATATGCTCTCACACGGAAACACAATTGAAGAGACTAGAGGCACTGTTTTGCCTATTGCCTTTGTTTTTGTATTGCCTTTGAATGACAGTGTATTTCAACGCAGATTTGTCCCATGGCTGTGGCCACCCCTTTGAAGATTGCAGGCCACTTGTTTGCAGTCCTCTTGTTGTACAGTGAACTGTTTAAAGCATCGCACTTGCTTCATCAGAAGGCGTTCAACATCAGAAAAGAAGAAGGAGCTGGTTTTGCCACAGTCCCTTGAGATTTCAGTACAAAAGAGCGCCTGTTATGTGCTGGTTAACCTCTGACAGTGTGCAGTCCCTTGAGATTTCAGTGCAAAAGAGCGCTTGTTATGTGCTGGTTAACCTCTGACAGTGTGAAGTCCCTTGAGCCCCTTGGCCTGAGTTTTGGCCACGCACCCCTTTTTCCCTTGCTTCAACGGAAGTGCAGTGCACCGGAGGATCCAAGAGTGGCAAAAGGCACTCCATTCTGGTGTCCATGAAAGAGCGGCCTGAGCGTCCTCTGACACTGAATGATGAGTGTTGGAGTCTGAGAATGGTCCCGGGTCTGCACGAGAAGAGCACAATATCTGTAGTGTCTGCCGCAGAGGAGAGATACGGTGCACTGCCTTGAGACATTGAGACTTTTTGAATGAGCTATGAGTGTTTGCCAGGAGGGCACTCCAACAGATACTGAGCATCAGAGCATGGGAGGCCTGAATCCAAAGGCCCATGCAACAACGGGAGCAGACTTGATTGGACAATAGAAGCCTGCCAGAGAGGCTTTTTGAACAGACTCTGGGCATAGTTGGTTTCACAAGAGGTTTCCGTGTGATTGTATAGACTAAGTGTTAGGAGAATGATTTTATTATTCAATTGGCATTATTTTTAAGTAGTATTCTGTTTAGTAAAAGCAGAATAAAGTCCATTTCCTGTGGAAGAGTATCCCCTTTTCACCTCAGAGCATTAATGAGGGTCACCACTGTTTTACTTGAACATATAATAAATTACAGAAAATGCATAGGAAAACCTACAATGTTACTAGATAATTTTAGGATCTACCTTTTGCTTAGGGTTGTGAAAAATTATGATTTCATTTGTAATAGCGGTCACTACTTTGTCTATATGTTCTTAATGACGTGTTTTCTAGTGTTTTTTAAACATGGCATTGTCTTTTATGGGTGGGATTGTTTTTGCTGCCCAATTCACATCTGTACCCACCTCCCAACCTATGTCTCTTCCTACTTCTACTTCTTTGCATTCTTTCCAGATTTTACCTGAACATGGACTAGTTAGGTCAGAGTTTACTGATAATTCCTTTTGTACAGTTTCTGCATTTACATTTACATTTCACTACCAGTTAGTAGTGAACATCACTAATTGTTGGGTGTGTGGTCTTATACCACATACTACAGATAGAGGCATTCCTATTTGGACCTGCCATATATGGGCTTTGTGCTACTGCGTGTGTAAGGAGACCTGTCCCGAGAGAGTCGCTAAGTAATAGGATTATGCTTCAGCAACATCTTGATGATTTGATAAATATAGACCTGGACTCAGACTAGCGTGAGTATAGGTTATTGCCTATGTAAGGGCAAAAGGAGCGTCTGTGGTACTGAAAATTCTGGACTCGTGTAATAAACTTTGTCGTAGCATGACGATTTTTATATCAAAAGACCGAGAATGGCTAGTACCATATGTACAAGCATTTTCGTCATATTCCAGTAACGATTTCACCTCGAAATCGTCATTTTCGTCCTGACCCTTGGCTTCCATTTTGTGTACAGCAGCCATTTTGTGAGTTGCCCTCACATAGGCTTATAACTACAGCCAAATTCGATTCCAAAGGACACGTGCACCTTAATTGACTTCTCTGTGACCTGGGCAAGCTGAAACCATTGCCCCAGGCCGAACCTGCCCGACCAGTTCCTTTCCCAGTGGCCGAGCGAGATAGCATTATGGGCGGATTTTGCGGATCCACGATTCGCGGATTCAGCGGATTCACGGATCGTGGATCCGCAAAATCCGCGGATTCAGCGGATTTGCGGATTTGGGGGCGGGGCTTCCTCGAGCGTGTGGGCGGGGCCAAACGGACGGGGCTTCCACGCGAGCGCACATGCCTCTTGTGTGTCTAAAAGGTCAGAGACCGATCAGAGCAGCAGATTAAGAGACAGAAGCCCCTGGTCACAGGAACAGCACGGGGGTTGCGCTCGTAAAAGTCAAAGATGCCCAGCCTCCCAACGCTCACGTTTTTTTTTGGGCTGCTGAATGAGTCACTGCATTTGCGCTTCAACTAGTTCCAGCGACCAAGTGTGTGTCACTATGCAATCGCGCCGAAGTGCGCAGGGGTCCCTTGAGTGAAATGTCCATCATAGTGGGTAAATGGCGGGAAGACGGTGCACACCTTGAGTGTGTGGGCGGGGCCAAACGGACGGGGCGTCCATGCGAGCATGCCTCTTGTGTGTATAAAAGGTCAGAGACCGATCAGAGCAGCAGATTAATTATTTAATTGTGCCAGGACCGTCGTGCCCGAATGAACCCTGCCCTTCATATTTATTCAAGAAGACACCACTGTTGAAGTAATTTACGATGGCGCCGGCAAGCTGCCAGCGCCATCCTGCAAAAGTTACTTAATTAGCTTCAACAGGAAGCTCCAACTGCTAAAATAAAGCAGGCGCTCGAGCCCCTGCTGTATCTTATCTGTTAGAGCTTCCTGTTGAAGCTAATTAAGTAACTATTGCAGGATGGGCGCTGGCAGCTTGCCGGCGCCATCGTTAATTAGGCGCGCTTGAACTTTTGACCGCAAAATCCGCTCCGATCGCGGATTGCGGATTTTCGGCAAATCCGCGAGAGTTCGCGGATCGCGGATTTGCCGAAAATCCGCAAAATCCGCGATCGGAGCGGATTTTGCGCTCATAAAGGCACAACATGCCATAAATCTTTTCATCGCACACACACACTGCCTATCTTACTTCCATCTGTTCCTGTTCCTGCCTCCACGAGCTATTTATGGCATGGGCTGTGATCTTACTGTTTTGGGTTTATCCGGCCTTGTCAGCTAGAGAATGTACGCATTATGTGGACATTGTTTATGGCCTGGACTTATCTTGAAAGTGGGTTTGTCATCATACAGTGCTTTGTGTGCACGTCCTGGGAGTGACCAACAATAATGTACTTCAAAGAGAAAATGTGTGCCTAGGGCATAATAAATGGTATAAAAGGTCTGTGCTGAGACCATTCAGCAGACTACCTCATCCACTTGCTACGGCTTCTGGGTGACGTGGCCTCACTATGTTAAGTTTAATAAAGATGTCTTTTCATATTTTCAGAGTCTGTGCCAAGTTCTTGTTATATTAGTAAGTATTCCCTGAGAGCGAAAATTACCTAGTTCTTCAGTGTTACGTTTTATTGTTTGAGAGGGGTGGGAGAAATAACTGCAACAAGTTGGATTGTGGTGTATTACAGTCATTGGTATATACGTTTTTACTTGTGCTACAAGATTGCACTCATAAACTCCATACTTTCTGTTGAACTCATGACTTGTCTAATGACTGATCTGAAATCCAGTTCATGTCTTGGAATATCTGATGGGTGAATAACCCACGCAAATACAGACATATCCTTGCATACTTAAATAGGGACAACGTACAGGTAGCCTTCATACAGGAGACACATTTTAATCCTAAGGTTAATCCTACCTTCTCAGCTTGCTCTGCAGGACATCAATGCTTCTCCTCATACTCCACTTATGGCAGAGGTACAGTGATACTTATTAAGAAAAATGTACCATGAGTAGCAATGGTCTCTATTCAGGATGCGCAGGGTCAATATAGTATCATGAAGGGTAGACTGGGACCACATTAGTAAACTCTTATGGGCGTAATACAGATGATCCCACATACTTTACTACACTGTGGGGTAAGGTCCTTAGCGTCAGAACTACATATGTTATATGGGGGAGAGGGATTTTAATATAACATTAGAACTACACAAGGATAGATCATGCCCCCTGGCCCATCATTATACAGCTTCCCACAACCAGATGAAGTGCCTTATTAATGACAACGGTCTTCTGAACGCATGGAGATACCTCCATCCAAATGGGAAAGAGGGCACACATTACTCAGCTGTACATTCAACATGGTCTAGGCTCGACAATTGGATTGTTTCTAGGGGACTTCGGCCATCTATTGTTAAGGTTGAGCAACTGCAACGGACCTACTTTGATCATTCTCCTGTAAAGATGGTTCTGGCCCCCCGGACTGTATGGTGCGTATGAGACTTGGCGACTTGTCCCGACTATACTACTAGACACTGTGTTTAAAACGGAAATTAGGCAAAATATCCAGGACTTTTTCCATCACAATACAGGCTTAGTAACTCATATCTCTACGGTATGGGGAGCCTTTAAAGTTACTATGAGAGGTTATTGCATTGCAAAAGGGGAGAATGCTTAGAGACATATGCACCACACTCAGGCGATTGGATGCCGATCTTAAAAGGCTAGAACAGGAAATTAGCTTTACCCCCAGTGGCAATAAACAATCAGACCTTAGAGAGAATATACGGACACTGCCGAACAGGAATGTCTGTTTTGAGGCAAATATTTCAAAGCCCATAGATATGGAGAAAGTGAAAGGCCAGGAAAGGTCTTAGCAGAGTAAATCCATAAGCCCCGCTTCTCCAACTATGTGTTGGAATTACAGGAGGCAGATGGAGAGACATATAAAGACGCACTGGGCTTGCTCCGGGTGTTCAAGACACATTACTCCTCGCTTTACGCTACACAGAGGCAACAGTCAGTTTCACTTGCCCCATACTTTGAAGACATGGCCCTAGGAAAGCTGGGGAAAACACAAAGAGAGTTCATGTCTCCTCAATTAGAGAAAGATGATATCCATACAGTGAGTATGCAGATGCAATCTGGGAGGACTCCGGGCCCGAAGGGCGTCTCAGCCTAATTTTACGCAGTATATGTGGAACATTTAGTTCCCATTCTCAAAAAGCTGTATGTTTAAGCTTGTGAGATTGGTATCCTCCCCGTACTATGCATGAGGTGGTGATTTCCTCCTTGTTAAAGCCTGGAAAATTTTCAAATAAATGTGAGAACTATAGGCCTCTGTCCCTAATTAATTGGATTGCAAAAATAAATCTTGGCTAAGGTGCTTTTTAACAGGCTAAGCCTCCTCATGAAATCTCTGGTACTACCTGACCAGGCGGGCTTTGTTCTAGGGCCGGCTACATCTCATAATCTTTGTACCCTCTTCTCTGTGATGCAGGATATAGATCCAGAGTTGGCAGTAGTTTAGGTATTTCTAGATGCCTCTAAGGCTTTTGACTCTGTTGAATGGGATAATCTCCTCAGCGTATTAATGCGTATGAGAATGCCTGCTGATTTCCTCTCAATGATTGAGCTCCTTTATTGCCAACCTAAAGCACGGGTTCTCATAAATGGCATAAACTCATCCCCTTTTCCTAACTCGAGCGGCACAAGGCAGGGCTGCCCATTATCCCCCCTCCTCTTTGCGCTCGCCATTGAATCACTAGCAGCCTTACTATGGCAGTATCATCGAGATTGCGCATTGAATTACCACTCTAGACATATTCTAGTGTCTCTTTACGCAGACAACGTTACACTATATCTCAGAGACCCGCAGGTAAATCTGAACCCTGTGCTGCGAGAATTAATTGCTTTTGTAGAGTACTTAGGTATACAAATAAATTGGGAAAAATCCCAGCTGTTCCCATTTAACAAGACTGTTCTTCTATTCCCCCTGGACTACCCAATAGGGTGGTGCTAGGGAGAGGTTAAGTACCTGGGGCTCATGGTCACCAGAGACTGAACTGAGCCGATGTGCTTAAACTATGGTAAGACACTAGCAGCTTTGACAGATTCCATTATGAGGGGGATATCAATGCCCCTCTACATAGCAGGACAAATTTCCTTAATCAAAATTGAGGTGTTGCCCTAACTTCTTTACTTGTTCATTAATATTCCATATAATCCTGAAAAACCTTACTTTGCTGCCCTTAAGAGGCAGATGATACACTTAGGGGCCGATTATGATCGCGGACGGACTTGAGTCCGTCCGCGACCACTGAGGATGAGGGACCGTTCGCAGGGGCAGCGGCGGTCCCTCCGAGCAGATTAGGATGTGACCGCCAGGGTGGCGGTCACATCCTCTATCTTTAACATTGCGGCGGGTGCTGCTTGAAATACTAACACGCCCATTTGGACAGGGTGGCTTTTAGGTTCCAGATTTAGAGCTGTGCTATTTATGTGCACCAGCACACTTTGCTGCATACTGGTTCTGCCCCCCCCCTTTCATGCCACACCTCACAGTGGAGGCAGGATATATGGAACCGACTCCACTATCAGGTTGAGGTCAAACCTGTGATTAGGTTAGCTGATCCCATGACAGTGGCATGTACTGCGATGGCATGGCAGATCATAACAGAAAAGGTAAATATACCAATGCTGTACTCACCTTTGCTGCCACTTCCTTGCCACCCTGACCTGAAAGTAACTGAAGAATTAATTTGCAGACAAATGCTACAAAACGTTCAGGTGCAGACATGGGGAGATTTATTTGTGGAGGGTCAATCCCTCACGCAAGAGTAATTCTTTCAGGGGATTGAGCACACCTCCATAGAACTGTTCCTGTATGTCAGGTTAAGACAGAGTGTGTGGTCTGTCACATCGACGTTCCCATGTGAACCAGAGATAATACCCCCATTGCATAAACTGCTGCAATGAACATCTTCCACACACGTAGTTTCCCTGCTTAACAACAGGATAACTAGACAAAATATCGAATTCAAAATATAGAATGGACAGAATATTGAATTCAAAATATAGAATGGACATAATATCGAATGGACATAATATAGTGGTTAATAATATCGAAATGCAGGTAAGTAGTATCGACTGTCAAAATATCGAAGTACATAATATAGGCATTAAAATATATCGAATTTGTAATAATATCTAATTTTTTTAATTGTTTTGTATGTTACTATATGTGTTTAAAGTTAAGAAATGTATGTAAAATAATTTTTGTGTATATTACTTTCAAAGCGGGTTGTGGGTTTATAGGGGGATAGGGTGGTAAGAAATGTAATTTCAATTAATTAAATAAATATTTTATTAATTAATACATTCATATATAACAATTTTTATTGTTAATTAAATTAATTAATTTATTATTAATTATAATTTGACTAATAACACTACTTAATTAATTAGTAATTATGTTAATTGTGTTAAAAAATTAAATAGTAAATAAAAATATATTAATTATTAAAATGATTATTTTTTTATATGGTAATTGTGTAAGTTTTTTAGGACTGGGTTTAGTGTTGATAGGGGAGCAGGGTGGGAAGTAATGTAATTTTAATTACATTTAAAAATTATTTAAAATTAATATTTAATAAAAGTTATTTAAATATGTTAATTCTGTAAATTATTTTTGATTTGATAGTTATAAATGTGATTGTTAATTGTTATTAGTAAATTAATTAATTGTTAATTAACTAAGTTATATTGTTAATAATTTAATTTATAACGGAGGTGATGTTTATAGGGGAAAATGGTGGGAGGTAAATTAATTTAGAACATTCATTCATTTTTTATTAATGTTGATTAAATT